>NC_138771.1:143371405-143643905 GCF_965119305.1 Pelophylax lessonae
TACATTTTTTCTATTGGGAATGTTTTATAGCAGAAAGTAAAAAATATAGTTTTTTTCTTTTTTCAAACTTGTGGTTCTTTTTTTGTTTATAGCGCAAAAACTTGTGGTTCTATTTTTGTTTATAGCGCAAAAAAATAAAAAATGCACAGGTGTTTAAATACCACCAAAAGAAAGCTCTATTTGTAGGAAAAAAGACATCAATTTTATTAGGGTACAGCGTCACAGGACCGCACAATTGTCAGTTAAAGCAACCCATTGCCGGATCGCAAAAAATGGCCTGGTCAGGAAGGGGGTAAAACCTTAAAGAGCTGATATGGTTAAACAACTAGTGTTACTGTGTAAATTTTTTTATTTATTATACATGTCCTGTTTATAGGGACAGTTTGTTTTTGGTGCAAAGCATGGCAAAGTTATGTTTAGATTAAATAAAGGCTTTTTTTTTTTTTTCAATTTTTCCTATACTTTTAATGCAACTTGTAAAAAAAGAGAATCCTTCTGATATGCACACAGAGGAAAAATAGCGTTGCACCATATTTATCATTGATGCTTTAAACTCATGATGAGGCCAAGTTGTCAAAATGACAGTTGGTCAATTGGTCAATTAATAGTAGTAGCTGAACAACTGCATCACAAAAATTAACCAGGGTGTCTGCAACTGGTTAATAGGTGATCACACATTCAAATGTATTTCGCTCCACTGGTACTAAGGCAGCTCTAGATATCATTGCAAGCTCTGTATGTAACTACAAATGGTAAATAATATACATTAAAAAATAAAAGCAAAAACAGAGTGAATTGGAAAGCTCAGATAATTTTAAAGAATTAAACAAAGGGTAAAATTAGGTGATTGATCAGAACGTACCACCAAGACAAATCATCCTGAGTAATATAAAGGAAGTAATGAGGCGCTAACACACAAATGCAATCAATTATAAATCATAAAAATCACAACCTCAATATATATAAGATCACCAAAAAGTGCTTAGTAATTTGTGCAAATGGGCAAAAAACCTGTTTAAATATAGGTGATAGTGCAAACTTGTAAACTTGACCAGATGGTGGACAAAAAATAAAGTGCAAGTGCTATATCCTTCTCGGGTAAACCATACAGGCGTTGTGAATGAGTGCACTAGAACTTATAAATATATAAAAATAAATCAATTGCTTCATGCAATAAAAACGTAGAGAAAACTTACTCCAATAAGAGAATGTGGGTGTAAATCAAGTAGGTGTGAATGCATAATAAAAACAGATACTAATATGAAAACCAAAGTGACACACCGTATAAAATAAGGTAAAATAGAAAGATATCATTGGAAAAATATACAAATAAAAATAAAAAACAAAGTCCATATATAGTAAAAAAAATTAACGTTCCAAAATGGGTGGTAATTTTTTAAGTGATTCCTTAAAGTGCTTCTTCTCTCAGTGGGGTGCCAAAGTGACGTAGGGGGTATCTGATCCTTCACCCCCTACGCCAATTAATTTATTTTTATATATTGATCAGTTCTAGTGCACTCATTCACAACACCTGTATGGTTTGCCTAAGAAGGATATAGCACTTGCACTTTATTTTTTGTCCACCATCTTTACAAGTTTGCACTATCACCTATATTTAAACAGGTTTTTTGCCCATTTGCACAAATTACTAAGCACTTTTTGGTGATCTTATATATATTGAGGTTGTGATTTTTATGATTTATAATTGATTGCATTTGTGTGTTAGCGCCTCATTACTTCCTTTATGTCCTTTGAAGTCTAGCTTACTTAAATTTAGAGCAGCTTCACATTTTTTGTTCACCCTTAAGGGAGGTGCCAACATTCTCCATATTGACTTTCATCCTGAGTAATGCCACATCATGCCAACAGATGCTGAAGCACTCTTGCTAAGTTACTGGCAATAGGAGCGGATGCAAGCCTGAGGTGGTCTCTGGGAAAACCACCCTTCCTTTTGGTTCTTCAAGTGTTCACCTAATCCATCTTGGTTTGGTAGCACAGTGACATAGTGGTTATCTTTTTTTCCAGCATTGGGGTCCCTGTTTAAAATCACAATCAGAGCACTTTTTTGCATGTGCTTGTATGGATTTGCTTCTAGTATTTCGGATTCCTCCTACACCCCAAAGACATGCTGGTAGGTTAATTGGCTCCTGTCCAAATTGGCCCTAGTCTGAGTCTGCATGTATGTATGCATGGGAAATAGGGACCTTAGATTATAAGCTCCTTGAGGGCAGGGACTAATGTGAATGTACAGTATGTAAAACTGCTGCATATATTATAAGTGCTATATAAATACCCATGTTAAATAAGTTATTAATATTAAATAACTCTATCACAGCAAATGATAAATGTATCTCACTGGGAAAATATTACATTCTACTGCAGAAATGGGATGTGCAACCCACATGTCTATCTCTGGTCAGTAGAAAACTTAACTTTTAATTGTAAATTGTCTCTAAAAAGAACACTAATCATCCCTTATACCAGGGCCTTACTAATATCTTGTACAAAGAATGAATAAGGGACACCAGTCAACTAGTCAACTGTATAGGTCATATCACCTTGAGGAATCCTTTACAATGCACTTTGTGAAAAATAATCAGATTAACAAATAAAAGGAAAATGGAATGCATGAGTGAAGACGACCCATATAGATAACTAGTATCCCTCGGCTATCATTTGTACAACATATTAGTGAGAAGATATTCTGAATTGGCATGAGAGCTGCTAAGTTTAAGTTCTTTTAGTGAAAATTCACAATCAAAAGTTTTATACAGTCTAGGGATAGACACGTGAGCTGCATGACCCATGTTATGCAGTACATAACGTGTTACTAAAAGCAGAACCCTGCATTCAATATATCTGGTCTTACACAGTATACAGAACATGGAAATGCAAATATTTTAGTAAATATAAATTGCTAAATACCTTTCTTGTGACTCCTATCAGTGTCTGGTCGAGCACTGGTTAAAGCTTGTCGGAGGAGTTTTAATTCTCACATCGTCCTATGAGGTTGCATGACCCCTGACTTTCTGTCTGGACAGTGCTGATTGGCCCTGTGCTGATTACATGCACCCTCCCAAAAAAAAAAAAAAAACTCTCTAGCAATACATATCAAACTGAGAATGCGCAGAGTGCCTCCTAGGGCTCTGTTCTATCAGCAGATAGATTGGGGACAGTAAAAGAAGGGGAAGATCAGAGAAGACAGTATCAAACAGCCTTTTTACACAATGCGGAAGATTAATTCCTTAGGTTCCACAGTGAGTATAACAAGCATGCTTTACTGCATATACAGACTGATTTTACTGTTGTAAATTTAGTAACACTTTAACAAAAGCAGATAGCTTTTAATTAAATACCATTTGAAAGCTGTGTAGAATATGGCAAATTGAAGCAGACACGTTGCAGCTCTGTCCCTCTTCCTACTGCAATGTCAGAACACAGGTGCCAAATGGACAGATAAAGTGTTAATTTATGAAGTCTGGCCCTGCATTTAATTTCCCTTTGCAGTATTATGCTTGCTATAACGTGACAGCTTAACTTATATTATTATATTATTATTATTATTATTATATACTATACACTTATACTATATTAATACACATAATAATGACAATTAACACAAGTTTAAATTTTTAACACTAGAGTAACTAAACTATTGATGATCAACCTCCGCTATACAATGCCTAATAAAAATATATAGGTCCTTATATTACCCATCATTAATATTGGTATTGTACTAAAAACCTTTACCACAGCTTAGCTCCCATTAAGCCAATTAGCAGTCGTAATAGCCTAAAATGGAAGTTGTAGCAATTTACTAAAGCCATTGCATTAAAACAGTCCCACTGCAGTTGATTTAATCCCATGACATAATACTTAAAGAATATAACTTTTCTTTTATGTCCACATTAGTTTACAAAGTTATTTAGTATAGTGCATTAAAAGACCAAGATCTGTAAGACCATTTGGAATATGTTAGTAGTTTGTCTTACATTGTATCTATATCTTTGTTAATAAAGAAATAATAAACTGACATCAGTTGGTACATTCACATCCATAATGCTGTGAATTACCTATTATACACATAATAATGAACGGACAAGTTGGGTCAACAGGGATGATCTGTGGGGTCATTTGTTAGCCAGCTATAGTGCCTTAGACATACAGAAATTATATAAGCAGTATATGGGGGTCCAAGAGATAGACCACCATCATTGTATATATTTATTTGGAAAATAACGCTGAACATGAGTTTTGATACACTTTACATAGTTTGTTTGGGCCAAGTTGGCCCAAGCCAACTATGTCCCTCACTAACATGTGGGGCCGCTGAATGTGCAGTATAAACTGTATATAGCTGAGGTTACATACAGCATACTGCACTGTGTAATGGGTTTGAGCCGAGACTTCAGGTCTCATACCCAGAACACAGTAGAGTCTATCTGATCGGTGCTCAGCCATTTAGAGAAAGAGATGTATTCTAGCGATGAATAAAAAGCTTCCACTGATTGGCTGAGTCACAGGTTGTGAGATCATAAGCTTGCCTCCCTGACTCAGACATTCAGAGGAAGCTTTCAATTCATTTCTATAGAGCATCACTTTTTCTGAATGGCTAAGCACCGATCAGATAGACTCTACTGTGTTCTGGGTAAGAGACCGGAAGTCTCGGCTCAAACAAGGAACACAGTGCAGTATGCTGTTCTAGCAATGAATACAAAGCTTCCACTGATTGGCTGAGTCAGAGGTTGTGAGATCATTAGCTTGCCTCCTTGACTCAGACATTCAGAGCAAGCTTTCTATTCATTGCTAGAGAACATCACTTTTTCTGAATGGCTGGGTACCGATCAGATAAACCCTATCCAGGTATGAGACAGCAAATCTCAGCTCGAACCCAGAATGCTGAATGTAGCTTTAGCTACATACAGTTTATACAACACATCCTCACATGTTAGTGAGGGACATAGTTGGCCCAAACAAACTATGTAAAGTGTATCAAAGCTGGAGTTCAGCGTTAAGGTCAATTTTTGGAGCTTAAAGTAGAAATGTATTTACAAAAAATGAAAACTTTCTATAAAATGAATGTGTGAATCGATGATACATTTAGGCCTCATGCTCACTGGACATTTTGCCCAGCTCTTCTGAACATTCACATGCTTTTAGGTGCTTAAGGCTTTTTTTACTGCCCAAACACTCCTCTCCTGAATGTGATTTTGGTGCCTTTAGATTTCTATGGCTAATCGCCTGTAAGCACCTATGTGTTTCTGGAGACATAGGCTAACATAGAGGGGTGTTTAGAGGCAGGAAAATAAATGTTAAACACCTGTAAAATGGGAGTTTTTTTTAGCTGCAGTGTGCACGAGGCCTTAAAAGTAAAACAAATACCTTGTTGATAGTCATACGTAAGCAGGGGGAGTTACCATGTATCCTCTGTATGATTGTTTTGTTATGTGTGTGATGGCTGATCATGACCATCTTGCCTGATAGTTTGGTTAATAACTCCTCTGACCAGTTTGAGAGGAGTCTGTCGTTTATTTAGTTGTTCTGGGTTCTGCAATGTTAACATCTCTCTCTTCCATCCCATCTCTCATTCCATGTCCTCTATCTCTATCTTGCTATACTTCCTTTTTTTTTTTTTCTTTCTCTCCCAACTGCAACTTTGTCCCTGACTTGCCCCATATATCTCCCTCCCTACTCCCAATGTTCTTTTCTTTTTTCTCTTTATATCTCTTTCTATTCTCTCTGCTCATATTGCATGTTGATACGTCTCAGACACTCAGATGTTCGGAGTCTTGGCTCATTGTGTAAGTCTTTGCATGCAGCCACCAATCAGCGGCAGGCTCTGTCTGTATGTCTGTCTTCCTCCTTGACCTATCTTGTGACTTTTCCTTCTCGGAGGTCAGTGGAGTAATATCTGGAAGTCTGTTTTATTGTTCATACCCTTTCCCTCAAAGGCAGCAAACATTTAAGAGAAAAATGTCATCCATTTATACATTTAAAACGAAGATCTTCAGGATCAGCCTTTCATTTATATATTCCTCATATCTATAATGTATTAATACCTCATACAATAGCTTCTATACATATATCCGACAGGCTATGTCCAAATATTTACATATGTGAAAGCATGGTCATGGGCTGATGTACATACAAGTAATAAGGGATGTGTATGTACAGTATTTTCTAGAAAATCGAATTGTTCCAGATATTTACCATGATGTAAGTTACATTGAAGGAACCTATGTTTGTATTGATATATCTGTGTGCCCTATGTGTACAAATTATATTTGCTGCCATCCTTCTATCCCCTTTTCACTTCTTTCCCATAGGCTCACAGTTACTAAACGGTGGTAAGTGTAATTCTTCATAACAAACAAAATACCAGAAATGAGAGTAACAATTATGCCAGTGTCTTTGGCACAGCCTAAATTATACACAGGTATACAAAGTCAAACATTCAGTAAGGCTGATTACTAAAGGAAAACAGGCTGTTAACTATGCAAAATATTTTCCCTTGGCTTAGTTAATGTGGTAAAAATTTACTTTGCAACAAATACCCAACCATGTTCCAGAGAAAAAAACTTTTGATTGCACATGCTTGGATAATGGAAGTCAGCAAAGCTTCACCTCATTCACTAAACTAAGGGAAATTTTCTTGCAATGTGAACCACCTATTTGTCTTAGTAAAACAACCCCAGTGGGTACAACATAGGCCTTTTTAATATTGCTGATGTGTTGGGTTGATCATTTAGCAAACATATAAAACAAAACTACCTTTGTAAGCTTCTCTTATACACAAATGGCTGTATTCATTTTGTATTACCCTTGTATATTTAAAGCTACACATGACAAACAGCTACATTTACAATATACATATATGTATATGTCAGCTGTTTTATCCGTTAAAGTATTTTTTAGTTTTGTGTAGTTGGTTTTGTGATCTATACTAAGCTACCAGACAGCACAGTCAAGTCCTCAATCTCCACTGTGTCAGTAGTTAACCTAATCAAGAACAACTGCCATCCTGCTGAAAGGACAGTGAAGAAGTATACTGATGAGTGCATCACTCTGCTCTCTCTTAGGCTGGGTTCACACTGGGGTGGCTTCAAAGTCACCTGACTCTGAAGCCGCCCCGTGCAGCGCGACTTCAGTGGGGCATTCAAACAACTTCTCTGATAGAAGTCAATGCAAGTCGCCCCCCGAAGTAGTGCAGGAACCTTTTTCTAAGTCGGAGCAACTTGAGTTGCTCCGATTAGAACAGTTTCATTGCACTGAATGGAGAGCAACTTGTCAGGCGGCTAAGTCGTCTGACAAGTTGCCCCAGTGTGAACCGGGACTTACTGTCCACATGTTCCCTCCCTGCACATGTGCACCAAACAAGAGACTGATTGGCTACTAGCGCTGACCCTCCCCCTCCAGTCTGCCCTGTAATTATTTCTTCCTTAATAAATAACTGCATTGATTTGTGTTTTTTTCCAACTCGATTTCAGCCTTTAAATCTTTCTGTAACTAAAAAAGCAGATGACATTGTCAGTGGAGGGTTCTACAGCATGGATACTTTGTCCATTGTATACATGTTTTGTGTGGGATTTAAAGGTAGTGAGCCTCAGTAGTGATGGGGGATGAATGCTTGCATTTTAGTGGCAAGGGGAAGAATCATAAGTAAGCATGAGACTTTATGAGGACTAGAGGGAAGTCAGACATATCCATCCACCTTCAGAGTAGTACATTTAAAGAACATTCCTAGACAAGCACATTTATGTAAATGTTAGAGGGAGCCGGAGAGCTGCCAGCTCCTTATTTCAATAGGGACAGAAATAGTGATTGAGACATGTTTCCTAACCTGCTCAATTGATGAGAACTGTCAACCAGTGGTCTTTGCAAGATATGAAATTGTCACCTATTACAGTCAATTATCAGGCATCTGTCATCTCATGTCTATGGACTGCTTAGGAGTCATAATAGACAGTAGAAAATGCTTTGTATTTGAAAATCATACTTCCTTTAAGAATTTTAGATTTTGTAACAAATGCAGCCCACCATGGAGCTTTTAACCATTATTTTGAAGTGCTGATGTTGAAATGCTTCAAATCTATTGCAATATGCCACAAGTGTTAAAAGAACTGTGTGAGTAATGTTTTAATAGTAGGATCATCAGTTCCCTCTTCTTTTGTTGACCCTTTTTAATATAAATATGGATACAGAGCTATGTGATGAACGTTCATCATGCATCATTTCTTATTCTGCCACATGGCTTATCATTTGTAATGGTCACCCCTCTTCCTTTGACAAACATCATTATCCCTCATCGCTCATAATTTATCATTCTAATTTTTTTGTCATTAGAGGCTGAGAAATGATTACCTTTGAGTCTACTAAATAACATAGATAAGCACTAATAAGCAAAGTTAGGGATGATCTTTCAACTCAGTCATGTTTAGTTATATAGAACAGCAAGGTACCACATGTATCATCTAAAATACTTAGCAATTGGCTCTCCACTCCAGAAAAAAATGACATTCATTTTTATTTCTGCAAATTATTTCATTCTTATACATTTAATTGTTTGTCTTTGCATGGAGAATGAATGGGATTTGAATTTGCACGTAGTTCACACTAACCTCTACATACAGTATAATATTGTCGAACACACCCCATATATACTTCATGCTTCATATTCGTCTTCTGTCTTATTTTTTAGCACACCATTTTGTATGATTCTTGAATATTTGGTGTTGATATGTTGTCTGCTCTGTAGCCTCCATGACAATGGCATGCTAATTTCTGACAAAACTAAAGTAATTTCATATCTGTTACTTTATAATAAATGGTAAAAGATGATTTCATACATCTAATACTTAAAGTACTGCCGTTTAGTAACTGCCACGCCACTGCTCTTATGAGTTTCTCTAACACTTACCTTGAATAGCCCACTGTGTCACACTGACCTTAATCCACCTTTTCAATAGCTTATTTCATTCACAAGTATCTTCATTCACTTTTCCTGAAGGACAGGGTCTTAGAGATACTTGAAAGGATGTGGTGTTAAGAAATTTAGAAGATTTTAACTCATTTTACTTTCTTTCTTCCTCTTGCTCACTCTTTTTCTCCTGTCTCTTAAATTACGCTCATAATTCCTATCCTTGTCATCTTTTCTACAACTTTTCTGGTCTGTACCCCTTTTCCATTTCTACCCAATTCAATATATTTACTTTTGTTTTTCCAAATATTGTTCTAACCTACCTCTGTTTGCACTTGTATTATCTAATCATTCCCTTCCTTTTTCTTTTGTCTCCCTCCCTGTCTGTTCTTCACATGTATTTTCTTTGTTACATTAACATTTTTTGCATTGTGCACATGGTCCTTGTTTTCCTTTTCCTCTTGTCTTCTTTTCACTCTGTTTATTTAATTTTTATTTTCAAATTTTCTTTTTCCTACTTCCTGCTTTGTCCTCTCTGCTCCCTTTCCTTATATGTTCTCTCTCCCTATCACAGCTTGTTCAGCAGTCTTGGAGAGCTGCACACTATTTCCCAGCGCAGCTATGGAACTTCCTACACCGTGCGTCCAGGGACCAGACACCCCTTGACTCGCCGGGCACCTAGCCCTGTGCCACCTTCCTCTGAGAGGGTGGAGCCCCTGGGTGGGCGTTCCTACACCCTTACACCTCCTACCATCCTGAAGTCCTCCAGTCTCTCAGTTCCTCACGAGCCTAAGGAAGTGCGCTTTGTGGTAAGGAGTGTCAGCGCCCGGAGTCGTTCTCCTTCCCCGTCTTCTGGGCATCCCATGCACACTTCTCGTCCATTCCTGCAGAAGCCCCTTTCCCTTTGGAATAAATATGATGTTGGTGACTGGCTAGAGAGTTTGAACCTTGCAGAACACCGGCTCAAGTTCCAGGACAATGAAATAGAGGGCTCACATCTACCTGCGCTTACCAAGGACGATTTTGTAGAGCTGGGAGTAACCCGCGTGGGTCATCGCATGAACATCGAGCGTGCCCTCCGCCAACTCAGCACCAGCTGACCCGGTCAGGAGCTGCGGTCCCATCTACCGGGAGGGCAACTCCGCACCGCTGCGGGGGGAGGAATCCCTTTACATACACACAAGAACAGTCACTTTTCAGAATACTTAAAATACCCATCTGAAGACACACATAAACCTGGACACCTAGAACAAACACACTGTCTTGCACATAGTGAGAAAGGTTCACACTGTGTGGAACCCACTAAAAGTGGAACACAGTGTTGTTCACAGACACATACTGTAACTATAACTTGTGCTAGTATGATCACATTTAGCCTGTCACATGCAGATACACTCACTTTAACACATACTGATACACAGACGTTGACTCACACCATGACAGATGGAAAACACTGTATTCTGTCTGATAAATCAGATGCACAGTGAAAAAATAAACACTGTTATATTCAGTAAGCTCTGCACATACAAACACACAAAATCCTCTCCTTGTGCGGTGCAGTGGGGCCCAGTAATTGATCCCTCCCTCCCTCTTTCTCTGTGCCATAGAGGGGAGGTGGGATCAGTCACAGGGTCCCAAGGCCAGGCCACTGTGTGTTAATGCCACCTTTTTTATTATACATGGATAAAGGGATCGCAGTCAGACAGAGATATCAGTCTGCAGGGGAACGGGGTTGAGCTGCACACCTCCCATAAGAAGATCTAACTCAAGTCCTGGAGAAAATCCATGGATTGGGCTGGAAGAGGCCGCAGATTCCAGCCGCCGCCACTGTGGGACGCTTTTTATGCATCTTTTTAATTAGCTATATATTTGAAGAAAAAAAGGACTTAACCTATATATATCTCATATAAATATATATATCTATATATATCTATATACAAGACACCCTCTTACTGGACTTTTTATATACAGCAGATCTGGGGGTATATAGAGGTATGTGCGGATCCCGTAATACCTCATTTGGGGTTTCAAGTTTTATTTGATTATTTTTTATTTTATTTTTATTGGAGGTTATGAATGTTTTTACAATAAACCCCTCACCATGCCACCAGCATTCTTTAGAATGAAACATGCATTTCTTTATTGGGATCACATCTTGCGAGGGATAGTCATTATTTTGGTTTGTTTTAAAGGCTTCTCATTTTGTTCCAATGTCATATTTATTTGCACATGGGTATTCATTAAAACTGGGCCATCCATATAACATGGTGGAAGATTGTCCTTAAGTTGTGACATTATGTATGACTGTTCTGGGATTTTCCTTATTGTGTTCTTGCTAAGTTCCATCTTTTCTTTCCTGTAATATTCCATAGGGGTTACTGCTTAATCTGGCATTTAAGGTGAGTTTTTCTTCTGGTTATATTTGGTTATTGATTTCATTGGTTGGACATTTTAGTTAAAATTGGGATCACATTTGGGTATATGATTTTCATTTAATTTGGAAATATGTTGACTTACTCCAGACTTTTGTCTATTCAGGTGTTCAAAAATAGCAATTATTTCCTCACATTGCTTTTTATGGTTTAGCCGGAGAAAGAATAGACCCCATCAAAGCCCTCTGAAATGTTGTACATGTTTCCTAACAAATATCACTAATATTCTCCCTCTCAGTTCAGTGTTGTCCCAGAACAAGTGGGGCCTGCAGTGGATTGTAGTAAATGTCACTGCATGCAAGGTCAGTCTTTTCCTGCAGCCCCTTGTATATTGTCATTTATGGGACCATTGACTGGAGAGTTGGGGATCACTGAGCCGGCTGGGTCCTCTCATGTACTGTGCCCCTGTGCACCTGAGGATGGATGACCCAAGGGTGACCAACCTGGATCCAGTGTGCCTTATTGCCATGATAATCGCTTCAGGTCCCTAGTGGGGAGAAGCAATCTGAAGTTATCCCATTTCCTGCAGTGCCTTATCGCCATTGTGGAGCTTAGACAAGACCCTCTGACTGTGCTACTCTAGCAGCTGCCCACTAAGCAGACTAATTTGCAGTACCCAAGATGGAGCGATGGCTGCTGCTTATCTGACTGGATCTCAACATCCTGATCCCTACACCCCTGTGGAGCCTCATGGACAGGGTTGGGTATCCAGTTACCTGTTTGGCAGAGGGATGTCATGGAGCCAGGTTTTTAAGGCCACATGCTTCTGCAAGGAGAGACAGGACAATAAATTTAACTTTGTGCCATTTACCATGCTTCCCTTACTGTCTCCAATATACTGATTATAGGTTTCCATAATAATAATGTATAGAATTTTGCCAAGTGCCATCTGCATATGTACATTGATATAGCATTATTATAAAAAAATGGCTAATCTGCGTAAAATTCTTATGGAAACCTAACAGGAAAATGTATAAATAGCCACACATAAAATTTACCAGCCTCTTTTGGAAATGGAAAGGCGTTCTTTCTGTCTCAGATGATGAATTAATTGTTTCCTGCTCTCCTGTGCACTACTTACAGCCTGGCCTCACAATATACTGGTCAGATACACCTGGAAGCATGCAGGAAGCCATAAAAAATATTTCACAGTATATATACAGATGAGGTTTAATTACAAGGAACTGAGAGAAAATGTTTATCAGTTAAATGAAGACCAACCTAAACCAAACTGTAAAATGATGTCTCTGAAAACAAAATTTGAATCTTTCTCCACCACCAAACTAAATCCTAAATTAATCCTAGAATCATAGAGGAAAATGTTCTGAAATAAGTACTAAAGACATCAAAACTTACACACAAATTACAAAAAACATCAGAAAATACCCTCAAAGTACAAAATACAATCTTTAAAAGTGAAACAAATAACACGTGTTTGAAGAGATGTTGAAATTTTCTGATAAATATCAGTTTTCACAAATGAATATTAAAAGCATGAGTATAATTATGTGCCAAATGAATAATGATCAAATAAACATTTTACACATTTCTTTCAAGGAACAGATTATTGTTCAAACATTCATATGTATATAGACCCCTATTTACTCTGTAAACACCACCGAAAGCCATTCATTATTATTTATATATATATATATATAATTTTTTTGGTTTGCTAAACATAAAAACTTTTATACTATTGTAGGCACCATACCCCCAGTATTACACATCATTTGTCTAGATACATCTACGTGTAACTTCCCATTGGTTTCCACCAGAATGTTCCTCTCTTCTTTTTCCGGCTTTGCCTAAGCTTGAACGGGAGGGACCGGTATTAATATCTGGTTGGGGGGACTGGGTTTCTGCCATGGGGTAAATATCATCTGGTGCTAATAAGAGGGGGTGTGGTTTAATCCACCCCTCTTGTATCTTAATGTTTTTAAGGCTTTCATACAGAGTGTGTGTTTCCCACAGAGCACTGCACAGCTACTGGGCGTTGAATGTCTTGTCATTGGACCTAGGACTAGGGAGAAGTGGATATGGTTTTGTCAGACTAATGGTTATAAACATGATTGCTTCAATAAGAGGAGGATCTGTGTTCAGTTTATGCTTCTCCAAGTTATTCTACACTGGTTGCATTGAATGGATTGCATGAGCATTATATTGTGTTGTGGGACTTTATGACCAAAGAAAATTTAAAAGGACATTGCTGCTAGCAACAGGGCATGCTAGAAGGTTGTAAACAATTTTTTTTTATTATGTTTTAATTTTGTTTTATTTTGGCTCCTATTGGTAAGTGTGGCCAAATTAGTAAAAGAAACTAGATAAAAAAAATCTGATCTTACGATTTACCATACTCATGCAGATTACCTTACCATATTCATGTAACATAGAAGTACCCACAACTCATGCACACATCTGTGTCATTGACCTGAATATCATATATGCCCATCAAATATTGATATGAGCACAACTAAAGGATACATTTTTGTTGCTATTGAAAAATCAAGTTGAAATGAAAAATTCTTATGCCATATTTCATGTAAATTGGTAACAAAATTTCTTTGATAATCTAAGAAAACAAATGCCCTTGATTCAGGGCCGCAACTTCAAAACAAATATTGTTTTTGGGGCTCTCTTAGTCCATCTAAAACATGGGTGCTTAACCTGTGGCCCTCCAGCTGTTGCAGGTCTACAAGTCCCATGAGGCATTGCAAACCTCTAACAGTAACAAGCGTAACTCCCAAAGGCAGTTAGTTCTGCAACAGCTGGAGGGCCACAGGTTTAGCACCCATGATCAAAAACATGCTTTAGGTTCCCTCAAAGTCTTTAATTCTGCTTTACCTAAATGATTTGTTTCATTGCCATATTCTTTATATTACAACACCTTCTCCACTAATAGTTTTAGTATTGATATTAAACCAGGAGAAATGTTTAAAGTAATAATATTCCAAGTAATAATAGTCTGGTCCACAAGAATGTTCCCCTAACTTTTATTCCGGTGACTGTTCAATTCTATTGACAGTCATCCAGACTGGACAACCAATTTCAACAAGAGTGTTTCTTTAAATCAGCCTAGCAGAATAGCAATACTAAAACTAAAATTGTGAATGGAGAACCACTTTAACCGGCGTAATTAAAATATAACCCTCACCTGTTTTGCCAATCCTAATTCACTAAGGTGCTAGCTAGAAAAAAAAATCTTAAAATACCTGTGATTGAAATGGCACTTCTGCTCTTTTCAGGCATGAGTAATGTGCCAATATTAGGAGGCTCAGCAAGAGCCAGCGAGTCTAAGGCTGGCCATACACTATACAATTTTCTTATTCAATTTCCTTTAGATTTACCTTAAACTATGTAGTGCAAGGGCCTGCCTGACTGCATACAAATTGAACGTGTTTAGGTTTGACCCTATATTACATGGTTTTGGTAAATCTAAAGGAAAGTTGAACAAGAAAATTGTATAGTGTATGGCCAGCCTAAGGTTTTGCCTGAAATTTCATGCTCTTCTTTGTCAGGTAACAAATTACAGTATTTTTACCAGTCAGGACCAAAATGGATTAGAATTTGCATAGCAAACAAGGGTTATAATTTGAGTGGAGGCCACAAGCCATATGTGTTCTGACATTATCCAGACTTACTTTTGTAAGCAATGGAGCATAAACTGGAAGTAATACATAAAATACATAAAATAATGATGACCTTTGAAAAAAAAATGTATCTGTAATTATTCAGGCTGTTAATATTTGTATTGAATTGTGTTATTCAGCCAGCTTGTTAAGAAATAGACGAACAGACTACACCAAATGGATAAAAAAGAAAAAAATGTTTTGCATGCTGATACCTAAAAAATAAAAAATGTTTAACCATTTTGATGTGAGGCCCTGTAGGCAGATCATTAACCAGTGGTATAGATGCTTCATTATCATTGATGATATATCAGTATATATATATATATATATATATATATATATATAAATCTTTTAGTTTAACCCAGAACAAGAGTAAATCTAAAATATTTCTATTCATGCAGTGTTTGGTTTTTGAGCTTAATAAACCCACACAGGTCAATAAGGTCTTTAGTTCTAAGTAAAACACCACGTTGATGAATTCCATATTGCACTGATATACCCACTTTTGTGGTTTGCACTAAAAAATATATAGACATCTCATTGTATTTGGTGTCAAGAAGTCTCATGCAAGAAATAAAAGAAAGAAAAGGAGAAAAGGTGCTCTTCCATTTCTTACATTTTTAGGAACATCATGCTGGATCATCTACAGTTCAATCACAGTAAAAATGACACCCTATTACATATTTAAAATGTTAAACCATGTAGTTGTACCAGCACAAGGATTATTTAATTATAAATTAAGGTCCCTACATGAAATTGTATGTTTGAAATCATTGGCCACACATCAGTTGTTTCTAGTTATTACTGGTACTTACTGTGGAAGAAACTTAAGTTTAAGAAAAGCTTGCCTGCTGAATCAGCAGTTGCAAAATGGGCATCACTATGAGGTGTATATGTGTGTGTTAAGCTCAATAAAATCAGCCCACCATTTCAAAGTGCTCAAGACAGATATTAAGGTTTGGATATGTAATGATTCTCCCATTTATACTCGCAAAATAAAACTCAGTGCACTTCCACTGTGTGCTAGTTGGGATGAATGTGTGTATGCAAATCTGTTGGTGGTCATTTGGGATCATGTGCCCTTGGCAGTTCTGTGATTTTGTTAGGTACAGGGTATAACATTCTTCTACAGTATGTTTGTGAGACTGGAGAATGATAGTGCGAGTATTTGTTTTGTGTCACTGGAAACACATTCAGTGGGATTTAGTAAGAAATCGTATTTCAAAATAGGAATTTATGGGTTTGCAAAATTCACAATTTACCAAATGTAATTAATACTTTGTGAATGTCCATTTCATTTTTGTGCACAGAAATGTTGAGTATCAGCGACAGAGCCAAATGTCTGTTGGCAAAATCACCTGGTGCTAACATAGTTGCTTAACATCCAAAATATCCATATGTTGTGAATTTTGCTAATTATTTACAACCTGTTTTTTTTTTTAAAAAAAAAAAAGCTTATTTTATTATTTGCTAATAATTGCGAAAGATGTGTCATGAACCATCTTAGCAACTTTTGACAATGTTTTGCACATAGTCTACATATGATTACCCCTTTACGATATTTTATTAAATCCCATATTGTGAAAGGATGATGATTGTGCTGGGTGAAGTTGATTAGGAAAAGGCTTGTAAGTTTTGTTCTGTCAAACAATAACCTTACTGTCATCCAATACTTAGAGATATGGTAGGTCTATGGCTTCAACTGAGTTTTGGTGAAGCCCTGCGTATTTTCAAAAGCACTCAATACATGCTTAAGGAGCATTCTGATGCTACAGTAAAAAAAAGGGTATTTTTATTGGCCACACTATGAAAATGTTTGATGACTTTGTGAAGCATTCTATCTAAGTATGAAAAAAATGCTGAATGAAATCATACTGGGGTATCCCAACTAGGTGCTCATTCTTGATGTGACACGTGTAGAGTTTGAAGGTCATGAAAGTGCACTCTCTAGATATTGGTGGTGGCTTAGGAATTTGTCCTTTTTATGTTGGAATTAGGTGGTCTTTATTTTGGTGGTGATTCTAAGGGCGGGGTATTTGGGTTACTTCTCTTAACCCTGCATAGCGTGTTATATGTGTGCTGGATGACGTAATAAATTTATAAGAAAAGCAATCTGAGTAATTGTCTTTATTTAAAGAACAGTTTTATACTTCATAGGATCATATAATCAGAAAAATCATTATATCATGTCAGGCTAATTTGTAGGGACCATTATCTTATGAAGCTTACAATTCATCCAAAGAAGAACCTGGATCAGATCATCTTAAAGAAAGTGAGAGGACAGTCTGCTAGCATCTCTTTTAAAACATTACAAAGCAAACATTCCATTCATCTTTCAAAAGAGAAGAAGTTACAGAACAACAACACATTATACAGATGATAAAAGGCATACCACCAATGACAATCACTGCCTTATATAGTATGCAATATGTTAAATCTCCCTAAATGAAACATCAATATTATTTTTCTAAATCTTTAATATCAATTAATCTGTTTTATTTTAAAGTCTGTTTTTTTCCTTGATTCCAGTCTCATTTGTTTTGTTATGTTTAATAATGTACAATGTGCTTGATATTTCACATAGATTTAGGAAGCAGGATACAGCCCAGAAACCTGCCTGCAGTGTTGTGACCTAAAAATATACTGTGAACATTGTGTTGAGTCTTAAAAATGCATAACAACCTATGTGATATGTACACACGGGTTAATTCACTAAAACTGGAGAGTGCAAAATCTGGTGCAGTTGTGCATGGTAGCCAATCAGCTTCTAATTTCAGCTTGTTCAATTAAGCTTTGACAAAAAAAACTGGACTTTATTTAATCTTACCAAATATGTAACAATTTCCATTTATTTATGTTTATGTCTTTATTATTTCAGCTAAATATACTCTTGAAAACTGAGGTTAAATAACCCTAAAGCTGCATAAATTAGACCTAGTCATTAAAGACATTACCATTGAGCAGATATTATGTAATCACCATTAAGGTGGCTGTGTTTGGATTTCTATTCCATAAAGTAGTAAAGTTATACTTTTAACCACTTTACCCCCGCTCACTTTGCTGCTACTGCAGCAAAGTGGCTCGTTCCCGTCCAGCGACGTAGACCTATGTCGCTGGACTCCGCCCCTTGTGGGCGGCGCGCGCGCGCCACCGGAGGCTCGCTCCCGCTGTTTTCAGACACAGCGGGAGTCGGGCCAGGGGAGGAGCAGCGGCGATCGCCGCTGCTCTTACCCGATCGTCGGGGATCGAGTCTGGATCTCTGAAGTGACAGGCAGGGTCAGATTGCAGGGTTCAGCATAGCTGAACCCTGGATCTGTCCTTGTGTCACTCTGTCACCTCCCCCCCCACACGTCAGTAAGCACCAGGCATACATTAGCCCCTCCCTCTCCAATAAAATTAACCCCTTCCCTACCAGTGTCATTTTTACAGTAACAGTGCATATGTATAGCACTGATTACTGTATTTATGTCACTGGTACCACCAAAGGTGTCAAAAATGTCAGTCAAGGGTCCGATCTGTCCGCCGCAATGTCCCAGTCCTGCAAAAAAAAAATCGCAGATCGCCGCCATTACACGTTAAAAAAAAAAACACCAAAAATGACAGAAATCTTTCCCTTTGTTAGTAAACGCAATAACTTTTGCGAAAACCAATAAAAATACGCTTATTGTGATTTTTTTACCAAAAATATGTAGCAAAAAACAAATTGGCCAAAAATTAAAAAAAAAAATAGATTTTTACATTTTTTGGGGGGGAATTTCATATAAAAAAATTTGAAAAATATTGTTATTTTTATATTTTTATAGCGCAAAAATTAAAAATCGCACAGGTGATCAAATACCACCAAAAGAAAGCTCTGTTTGTGGGGAAAAAAGGACGTCAATTTTGTTTAGGTACAGCGTCGCACGACCGCGCAATTGTCAGTTAAAGTCGCACAGCGCCGAATCGCAAAAAGTGGCCTGGACGGAAGACAGCAAAATCCTCCGGTGGTAAAGTGGTTAAGTAGGTGCCAAATGGTGGTTATATTAGTACTCTATGATTTATTTCTCCCATTTACCATCAAAAATTATTCCAAAGTGAAATGCTAATGCATCTTTCATAAATAGAAAACTCAAATATTACAGCTTTGTGCTTTTCCGTTATCAATATAGAAAATAAAAAAATAAATAAATCAGTAGAAATTTAGGCACTAGTGCACACTTATAACAAAGATTACTTTAAAAAAAGAAAGATGTCAAAGGTTACTATTAAGCATGCACATTTATAAGCTTATGTACACAAAAAGGGTTGGTTTATTAAAAGAGTTTAATGTTCATTTAGCCCAGTGAACCATTGTTAACTTCAAAAATGGTATTATCTTAATTGAACAGTACAAGACACTGGAGTTGATTCTTAGACCATGGGTTATTTGCCACTGCCTTCAGGTGATTTGACAGTGGCAAAAGCTTTGCTGGAAAAAGAACCCCCCCTCCAGTGTACCCATAAAACCCCACCCACTCCATGAGGCTCCAGTTTTTGCTAGTGTTCGTTAGTGATGTGCACCTTCTATTGAAGAGGATGTTTTTTTCTACCTTTCACCAGTTTAACTTATCTTCAACCAACACTCCTATATCAAGATCTGATTGCTTGTTGCCTTATGGTTCCTTATCAGTTTCTGAATTGGTTACCCTCGATGTACAGTACATCTTGGGAACCATACTCAAACCTATAACAGCAGGGCCAGCCTGTAATGTTTGCTTCAGGCACTGTATCCTGCATTCAGCACTCACTTTGGTATGTGGTGCAATGAGTGCAGGGTGCTAAACAGGTCCCAGGCTGTGGTCCATTCCTATGGTACCCATACCGTGAAGACCCCTTCAGGGTTGTGCCCATAATGAATGGGGAAGCCTGCATCCTGAATGGGACCAGTGAGTTCTGGACAAAGTAAGACAGGGTTTTCCCTGTACCTTTACATACCTTTTCTTAGCTGCACAAATCCTGCTGGCTTTTTCCTACATAGGTGAAAGAAACTACACTATATTCTTTTATCCTGCAAGACACACCACTGTGCTAAGCTTGCTACGCTCTCTACACTGTATGTTTTTACCCAGCTTACTATTATCTTTTTTAATCTGCCCTATAGGGAATGCGATTTTTCTCTTCCACCTCACTACTGGAATTACCTGATACTCCAAAGACAAAGCCATGGGAGCTCAGTTAGCACGTGGGTTATTGTGATTCCTTCATAGTGGAAATGTTGAGCCCTCTCCATCTATTCAGTGAGTACCCTGCAGGCTAATCTCTTCACTTTGGACACATTGGAGCACATTGGACGAATACCAGGAATTCTGATACAACCCCCACTAATTCTCAGACTAATAGCAGTTCCCTTATTCTCGAGCAAGATCTTACAAAGCCAGCACTGCAGACCCCCTATTTCGGGCTCACTCACAGACAGGCAAGATGTGGCCTGTCTGACTAAAGTATAATTTTTTTGCCACCATGTCTGGTTTATTGCAGAGGCTATCTCCACTTCTGGAATCTCTTGGAACTAAGACCTGTAAATGCACTTCTGCCTCTTCATTCCCTGATTATCTTTAGTCACTAGAACCTGAAATGCTTGGTTCACTTCTATTTGCAAAAGGAAAGGATGCTCATGTTTTAGAAGTGTCGGCAGATGATTTTCTACCACCAGAATTTCACAAAATGACTTCAGCTTTTTGCCACAAGCTGGCTTTTGTGGGCCGTAGTCCAGGCTCTGGATATATCTTCCTCTTTTTACCCATGTATTCTTCCAACCAAAAAAAAAAAGAAGGCTATTTCTAGAAAGCCTTTCCTTGTTCTGGCTCATATCATCTGAGATTTTATACTATATAATGATTTTCCCAACTCAGAGAGGCTATTCCCTCCTTAAAATATTGATGCTCTTTTTTATTGCCCTTGCAACTTTCTAGGCCTTTCCTCGGGTGCTCTTGTCCACATAGATCCCTCACCTTGTGCAAAAAGAAGCTACTCCCTTATAGGGGTTTTCTAAGAATGGATCCTCCTCCTCTCCATCACCTCTAATAGCAGTAGGAGGGAGTTGGAGGCCACTCCTTTTCTTACTCTATTAAAGTGGAACTTTACCCAAAACAAATAGCTGGAGACTGCCATTTTGCTGAAGCCCAGAGCCCCCAAACAGCAGTAAATCATAAAGTGGAACTAAACCCATTGATTTACCAGTTTCAAAAACCGTTACATTCCTGGAATGCCAGCATTTCTAACTGTCACATTTTCTTGTGTCCTCAACCAAACTGTGAAACCATCAAATGGCTGGTGTCATAACTGGTCACATGTGCAGCACCATGGCAGTTGCAGTTTAAACAGAAGCATCGTCCTTGGCTGTAAAGGATAGGAGGGTTTAATTCTGCTTTAAGGCTGCCAGCAGATCAGCCTCTACACACTCAGCAGTGCCTAAAAATGCCTAAAATGGGAGAGCAACTGAGCATGTTAAGAGCAGAGTGAGACAGTGTATTACTGGATTTTAAACAGTGTAGGCACTTTTTGTTTTACATAGCTATACCTGCAAAAGGGGCCATCCTGAAGTGATCTAGCAGTACTTCATTTTCTGACTAAAGTTCCACTTTAAGAACAAAGTATCCTGGAAGCCATGTTCTTCTGTTCACATATTTAAAACTTTTCCTTGACAGTTGGTTGTTTGAGCCTCTGCTGATCCATGCTTCAGCTATAAGGTGCTTATGCTATTGTCTGTCTGTCCAGGTCCACTGATCCTTCTTGTTCTTCCTATGAGCCTGTGCCTGCAGTTTTGGCTGTTTTGTTGGCCACTCCTCAGTTTATTGCTTGGGGACATCCTATGGTGTAAGAATCAACTCTGTGTCATGTACTATATGATTAAGATCCCATCCATGCTTCGGCCCCCTAATCTACATTCGGGGCACCAGACGCATGGATTCCAATGGGGGATTTTTAGTTTTTTTTTAAGCATGTGATTAGAGGCAGAGGCTCTAATAGGCTTCAAAAAAGGGTGGGCTTGGGGCATAGAGCACTGCTCCCTGAGCCCACCCCATTGTGTGACATTAGCGAATGACCGAAAGGAGAAGCGATCTTGGCCAAGGAGGAGGAGGGAGGAGATGCACAACCGGAGGAGAAGCATGGGAAGCCAGAGGGATTGACCTACCAGCCGCCACTGTCTCCAGGAATGGCTCACCCGCAGCAGCTCAGCCATCCAGCACTCCCCGGCTCGGACAGGGGAGGTAGGAGGAGGAGAGATCGGAGTCATCCCGGGCAGGACATCTGTCTCCTATGGTAAGGGGGCCATCCATCTTATCAAGCACCATCTGCCACTGCAGTACAGTACAGGACACAGGTCCCTCACAGTGTGGGTGGGATCATATGGGTACACTAGAAAGCGGTTGCCAGCAAAGCTTTTGTGTTCAGTGTCCAATCACCCAAAAGTACAGTCATAACCTATGGTTTAAAAAAACACTCCTGTGTCCTTTCCTGTAGTACAAGATATAGAACTTGCAGGTACATTTTGTCAAGATTCCATTTTTTTTTTTAGAGAAGTCTGTGGCCTCACTAGGAAGATTTCCATCAATTCCTTTACTTCCTTTCTCTCATGCTCATACAAGAGATGTGGATGCTGTTTTCCCAGATACAGAAATCACAAACGGTAGTAAAAACAAGTTCTAACTCTTCCACACTGTATTAAAATGATACTGTATTTTTTATTTTGTCTGGGTCCAGGTTTGAGAGATTCAACAATAAAATGCTGAGAGAGAATGTAATCACTCTTTCCAAAATAAAATATGTTTTGACTAGGGTTGGGCATTGGAAAAATAGGAATCTTTCTGGTACATGGTAAGATAACTTAAAGTACACAGGACCAAGTGAAAAATGAACTCCATTGAGTAGAGTAATCTTTCTGTAGTTGTTAATGATGTTTTGTTCTAAATCATATTAAGTAAAACATTATCTCATGTATAGGGTTGAGCGGACACCTAGATGTCCGTGTTCGACGGGTTCGGCCGAACTTTAAAAAAAAGTCCGGGTCCGTGTCCCGGACTTTTACCGAACTTTTCCCGGACACCGAACCCCATTGAAGTCAATGGGGACCCGAACTTTAAGGCACTAAAATGGCTCTAAAACACCAATGGAAAGGGCTAGAGTGCTGCAAATGGCAGCAAAACGTAGTTAAGAGCATGGCAAGTGCTCTGCAAACAAATGTGGATAGGGAAATAACTTAAAACAACAAAAAAAAAAACAGAAAAATAAAACAATGTTCTTCATCTCTGAAGGACGAGGCCCATATGGAGTAGGAGGGAGGTTGAGGTGGTGGTGGATGTGGCGGTGTCATAGGCGTGCGCACAGGGTGTGCCTGGTGTACCTGGGCACACCCTAATCACCTAGGGCACATAGCATTATCGCTCTGTTTGCCAGTGAGGAGATGGGAAAGATCTCCCTCGCACCTGCTCTGCTCTATTTCTCTTTGCCAGCAGGGAGAGTAATGTATAAGGGCCATGTACATGTAGGCAAACACATGCATGTGTATTTCAACTTTGGGGTGCACACCCTAATGCAATAGGCTGCGCACACCTATGGGCGGTGTAGGTGGAAGCGGCGGTGGAGGAGGACCAGGGCCGGATTAAGAGCATCATGGTCTTGGTGCTGAGGATTTTGAAGGGCCTTAAGGGCCGTGCCTTGCCATGCACCCAGAGGAGGAAGGGTGCAGCCATGCATGCCTAATTCAACATGGGATGCTGTCTCTGAAGCCCATAAACACATCCATGCATCGGCAACTGTCCCTCCTTGTCCGGCCTTCGCGCTGTGTGGGGAGGTTCTGAGGGTGCTGCCTGGGGAAGCGAGCATAGAAGCCAGACTTCTGTGTTTACAAGTGACAGAAGAGCGGTCACAGTGAATATGGCCAACCCGGGGCCTATATAAAAGGTAGGGGCCTGCATGGAGCTGCAGCTCCAATAGCCCCTACGTTAATCTGGCCCTGAGGAGGAGGACGAGGTAGCCAACACTGCTTCTTTTCACAAATTTTAAATGAGGGTACACCCCAAAAGAGTGAGAAAGAGCAAAAATGGAACAATGGCTGGGTAAGGTCGGTATCCATTGCTATTCTGCACAAGGGACGGAAAAGTCCCGTGGGATCCATGCCTGGTTCATTTTAATGAACGTGAGCTTGTCCACATTGTCTCTGGACAGGCGGCTGCGCTTGTCTGTTATAACACCCCCAGCCGTGCTAAATACCCGTTCAGATAATACACTGGCTGCAGGGCACGCCAGCACCTCCAAGGCGTAAAGGGCAAGCTCAGGCCATGTGCCCAATTTGGAGACCCAGAAGTTGAAGGGGGCAGACCCCTCATTCACTACATGTAGGCGTGTGCACACATACTGCTCCACCATGTTGGTAAAATGCTGCCTCCTGCTAAGACGTTCCATCTGAGCTGCTGGTGCTGCTGTTTGTTGTGGCGTGCTGACAAAGCTTTTCCACATTTCGGCCATGCTAACCCTGCCTTCTGAGGTGCTGGCGGTGCCCTGGTTGAGTTGGCGACCTCCTCCTCCTCTGCCTTGTGCTTCCACTGTGGCCCCGCTGTCAGATGGGAATGCCAGCAGCATCGCGTCTACCAGCGTGCGCTTGTACTCGCGCATCTTGCGATCGCGCTCCAGTGAGTGAATTAAGGACGGTACGTTGTCCTTGTAACGGGGATCCAGCAGCGTGGCCACCCAGTAATCAGCACAAGTTAGAATGTGGGCAACTCGGCGGTCGTTGTGGAGACACTGCAGCATGTAATCGCTCATGTGTGCCAGGCTGCCCAGAGGCGACGAAAGGCTGTCCTCTGTGGGAGGTGTATCGTCCGTGTCCTCTGTATCCCCCCAGCCACGCACCAGTGATGGCCATGAGCTGGCCTGGGTGCCACCCTGCTGTGAACATGGTTCCATCTCCTCCTCCAGCTCCTCCTCCTCCTCATCCTCCAGAACTGTGCCCCTGCTGGACAATTGTGTCCCTGGCGTTTGTGTGTGCAGGAACCCACCCTCGGAGCCCCTTGCGAATGACTGCCCTGAAAGCCTTGGAAATGTTACCTCTTCATCCTCCTCCTCCTCCTCATCCTGTGCCACATCCTCTTCCATCATCGCCCGAATTGTTTTTTCAAGGAGGCATAGAAGTGGGATAGTTAAGCTGAGAACGGCGTCATTGCCACTGGCCATGTTGGTGGAGTACTCAAAACAGCGCAACAAGGCACACAGGTCTCGCATGGAGGCCCAGTTATTGGTGGTGAAGTGGTGCTGTTCCGCAGAGCGACTCACGCGTGCGTGCTGCAGCTGAAACTCCACTATGGCCTGCTGCTGCTCGCACAGTCTTTCCAGCATGTGCAAGGTGGAGTTCCACCTTGTGGGCACGTCACATATGAGGCAGTGAGCGGGAAGGCCGAAGTTACGCTGCAGCGCTGCCAGGCGAGCAGCAGCAGGGTGAGAACACCGAAAGTGCACACAAACGGCCCGCACTTTCTGCAGCAGCTCTGACATATCGGGGTAGTTTTTAAGGAACCTCTGCACCACCAAATTCAGCACATGCGCCAGGCAAGGGATGTGCGTCAAACCGGCTAGGCCCAGAGCTGCTATGAGATTTCTCCCATTATCGCACACCACCAGGCCGGGCTTGAGGCTCGCTGGCAGCAACCACTCATTTGTCTGCTATTCCATGCTCCTCCACAACTCCTGCGCGGTGTGTGGTTTGTCCCCCAAACAGGCAAGTTGTAAAACTGCCTGCTGTCGTTTACCCCTGGCCGTGCTGAAGTTGGTGGTGAAGGTGTTACGCTGTCCGGATGAGGAGGCGGTAGAGGATGAGGAAGCGGAGTAGGAGGAGTTAGGAACAGGAGGCAAACTGAAGCGCCCTGCAATCCTCGGTGGTGGAAGGACATGCGCCAAATTGCTATCCGCCTCAGGCCCATCCGCCACTGCATTTACCCAGTGTGCCGTTAGGGAGATATAACGCCCCTGACCGTGCTTACTGGTCCACGTATCGGTAGTTAGGTGGACCTTGGCACAGATGGCGTTGCGCAGTGCACACCTGATTTTTCCCCCCACTTGGTTGTGCAGGGAAGGGATGGCTTGCCTGGAAAAGTAGTGGCGGCTGGGCACGACGTACTGTGGGACAGCCACCGACATAAGGTTTTTAAAACTGTGCGTCTCCACCAGACGGAATGACAGCATTTCAAAGGCCAATAATTTTGAAATGCTGGCATTCAGGGCCAGGGATCGCGGGTGGGTAGGGGGGTACTTCCTCTTCCTCTCAAGTGTTTGGGAGATGGAAAGCTGAACGCTTCCACGGGACATTGTGGAGATGGTTGTTGGTGACCCAGGTGGTGGTGTCGCTGACAGATCGTCTGTCTGCGGGGTGGCAGGTGCCGGTATCACTACAGATGTGGCTGGAGCGGCCGAGACTGCAGCAGAAGAGGAAGCAGGATGAGCCAGAGACGTTTCTTGGTTTTGAAGGTGTGTACTCCACTGCAGCTCGTGCTTTGCACTTAGATGCCTGATCATGCAGGTTGTGCTCAGGTTGAGAAGGTTTATGCCTCGCTTCAAGCTCTGATTGCACAGGGTGCAAACCACTCGTGTCCTGTCATCAGCACATTTTCTAAAGAACTTCCACGCTAGAGAACTCCTTTGAGCTGACTTTGGTGCGCTCGTTCCCTTGCTGCTTTGGGCAGTAGCGGGCGTAGTGTCTAGGGCACGGCCGCTCCGCTTCTGCACCCTGCTCCCTCTTCTGCTGTGCTGGTGGCTCTGTGCGACCACCGCCTCTTCCTCCAAACTACTCAGGTCACCTGCATGACGTTCATTCCATGTGGGGTCGAGGACCTCATCGTCCTCCACATCATCTTCCACCCAGTCTTCACCCCTGCCCTCCTTGTCGGTCTCCACAATGCTGAACGCCGCAGCAGTTGGCACCTGCGTTTCGTCATCATCGGAGACGTGCTGCGATGATCCTTGCATGTACTCATCTTGAGAAATAAGTGGTTGGGCATCGCTGCACTCAATCTCTTCCACTTCTGGGGCAGGGCTAGGTGGATGGCCCTGGGAAACCCTGCTGACAGAGTCATCAAAAAGAAGAAGAGACTGCTGTATGGCTTGGGGCTCAGACTGCTTGCCTGATTTGCAAGGGGGTGAGGTGAAAGACGGTTGGACATCGGCTGCAGGTGCCAACTGTGACCTTTCTGCAGTAGACTGGGGGGGAGACAATGCGAAGGAACTGGAGGCACTGTCAGCAGCAAACCAATCTACTATCGCCTCCACTTGTTCTGGCCTCATCACTTCTAGGGGCGTATGATGCCCTACCAAATACTGATGCAGGTTCTGTTGCCTACTCACACTTGAGGAAGGTGTTTCACTTGTGCGTGTAGCTGGCACAGATCGACCACGTCCTCTCCTTGCAACAGGAGCTCTAGCAGCAGCACCACCACGACCCAGGCCACGGCCCCTATTTGACGCTCTCCTCATATTTCTGAAATTTAAGATCTTGCCCTAGAAAGGTCTTTATTGAATAGCGGAACAAAAGAACAACAGTATCGCACGGGTGTATCTGTCATGGTCTTACCTTCTTGCTGTTCTCCTTCGTTTGACATGTGCTGGCGGCCATCTTGGTTTCTGGGTCTCTTGTAGCCTCCCACCCTGCGGCTCCTCCTTCCCACTGGGAGGAGCTGGATGCCTAGCTCATATATATAGGAGGTCTGTGGCTTCAGTTCCCTGCTTGGTCCTCCTGTGTTCACATGCTTCTAAGACTGCTGCTGCTTCTGGTTCCTGTTCCTGGCTTCGTCTGACTACCCTGCTGGTTCCTGATCCTGGCTTCGTCTGACTACCCTGCTGGTTCCTGATCCTGGCTTCGTCTGACTACCCTGCTGGTTCCTGACCCCTGGCTTCGCAAAGACTCTGCATCGGTTTCGCCATCCGTTTGGACTTTTGCTTTATAGCTTGTTTTTCAATAAAGCTTTCTTATTTTCACTTATCTGTTGTTGTACGTCTGGTTCATGGTTCCGTGACATTAGGACCAAGCCATGAATTCTGACGGTACAGGCCCATCCTCGCTACCCACGCTGGTTGCCAGACTTGATCAGCAGGATCACCTGTTGGGTCGGTTCGCCGTGGCTTTGCAAACCCTGCTTGAACGCACGGCACCACAGGCCATGCATTCTGACGGTACAGGGCCATCCTCACTACCCACGCTGGTTGCCAGACTTGATCAGCAGGATCACCTGTTGGTTCAGTTCGCCGTGGCGTTGCAAACCCTGCTTGAACGCACGGCTCATTTCGCTCCCGTTGCCGATGGGTCGGTTGTCGCTCCTGGGCCCGCTCCTACTGCCGCTCCGGTTGTTGCGCCAGAGTCTACCCCGACACCCGTTGTTGCGCCTGCGGTGTTTCGGGGTATGTCCGGTTCTGCCCCCCTTCCACAGCGCTTTGGGGGAGAGCCAACTCAGTGCCGAGGTTTCCTTAACCAGGTGGGCATTTATTTCGAGTTGCTGCCACATGCCTTTCCTACTGAGAGATCAAAGGTGGGCTTCTTAATCTCGCTGCTCTCGGACAAGGCCTTGGCCTGGGCCAGCCCTTTATGGGAGAACAACAATCCGGTGGTTGCCGAGTTTTCCGGTTTTGTTGCTTCTCTTCGGAAGGTATTCGATGTGACAGCTCATGCTGCCTCTGCTGCGAAGCTCCTTATGTCCATCAGACAGGGTTCACGATCCGTAGCTGAATACGCCATTGAGTTTCGTACCCTGGCAGCAGAGGTGGGCTGGAATAATGAGGCTCTGGTCGCTGCTTTCTCTCATGGTCTCTCGGATGCCTTGAAGGATGTGGTTGCAGCTAAGGACCTACCAGTGGAGCTCGAGTCTCTTATTTCTTTCCTGATTTTGATTGACACCAGACTCAGGGAGAGACCTTCCTTTAAGGAGTGTCTGCGGAGGCCTCCTAACAGATTGGCGCCTACCTTTGTTGTCCCACCCGTGCCTCCTTCTCCTCCCATGCCTCCTGGGGATGACTTGTCTGGGGGTGAACCCATGCAGCTGGGGTTTGCTCGCCTGTCCGAGGGGGAGAGGGTACTCCGGAGACGCGAGGGCCGATGCATGTACTGTGGTCTCGGTGGGCATTTTCGGTTGGCATGTCCGAACCGTCCGGGAAACGCTCGCACCTGAGATCCTGTCGGGGGCAGATCTTGGGTGGAGTCTCCTCGTCCCCGGTTTCCCGTGTTGACAAACCACTGATCACTGTTGTCCTCTCCTGGGTCGGGGGCTCGGTGACGACCCAGGCGTTGGTGGACTCTGGTGCTGGTGGTTTGTTCATTGATAGTGTGTTCGCTGCCGCCAATTCCATTCCTCTGCAGGCTCGAGGTTCTCCTCTGGCTCTTGAGGCGATAGACGGCAGACCCCTTCTGCCGCCACACGTGACTCATGAGACCCTTCCAGTGGGGTTAGCCATTGGTGCCGTCCACAGAGAGTCGGTCTGCTTCCAGGTTATTTCGTCTCCACACTACTCGGTGGTCTTGGGGTACCCCTGGCTCCAGAAGCATAATCCAATTTTCGATTGGAGATCGGCCGAGATCCTCTCGTGGTCACTGCAGTGTGGGGCTAGTTGCATCCATGGGCCTGTCAAGTTGCTGTGTACTTCCTCTGACTCTCTGTTGCCCCCTCAATACGAGGAGTACCGGGATGTATTCGATAAGGTGCGCGCGGTTGCCCTACCTCCGCACCGCCCATACGATTGTGCCATCGAGTTACAATCTGGTGCCGTTCCTCCTCGTGGCAAAGTCTATCCACTGTCGGTAGCGGAGAATGAGGCCATGGAGGAGTACGTGAGGGAAGCGCTTTCACGCGGACACATTCGCAAATCCTCGTCCCCGGCAGGGGCTGGATTTTTCTTTGTGAAAAAGAAGGGCGGTGAGTTGAGGCCTTGCATCGATTACAGGGGTCTCAATCGCATCACGATCAAGAACGCTTACCCGATACCCTTGATTTCCGAGCTGTTCGATCGCCTTAAAGGGGCCACGGTCTTTACCAAACTCGACCTGAGGGCGGCATATAACCTCGTAAGGATCAAGGCGGGCGATGAGTGGAAGACCGCGTTTAACACCAGGACCGGTCATTATGAATCCTTGGTTATGCCCTTTGGGCTGTGCAATGCGCCCGCAGTCTTTCAGGAATTCATCAACGATGTTTTCCGTGACCTGTTGCAGCAGTGTGTGGTGGTCTATTTGGATGACATCTTGGTATATTCTGAGTCCATGGAGACCCACATTCTGGATGTCAAACGAGTGTTGCAACGGTTACGAGAGAACAAGATGTTCGGTAAGCTTGAGAAATGCGAATTTCACCGATCCCAGGTAACCTTCTTAGGTTACATCATTTCCGCTGAGGGGTTCTCCATGGATCCTGAGAAGGTTTCGGCTGTCTTACAGTGGCCCCAGCCCAGTGGTCTTCGCTCCCTGCAGCGCTTTTTGGGCTTCGCCAATTATTATCGGAAGTTCATCAGGGACTTTTCCATGCTAGCCAAGCCTCTCACGGATCTGACCAGGAAGGGCAGTAATTCCCAGGTCTGGCCGCCCGAGGCCATCCGAGCTTTTGAGGCTCTAAAGTCCGCCTTTGTGTCGGCTCCGATTCTGTCGCATCCCAACCCTGGGTTGCCCTTTGTCCTCGAGGTGGACGCATCTGAGACGGGAGTAGGCGCCCTTCTGTCTCAGCGTAGAACACCAGAGGGTCCTCTGCTTCTTTGTGGGTTTTACTCCCGGAAACTGTCTTCCGCGGAGTGCAACTACCAGATTGGTGACAGGGAGTTATTGGCCATCGTGCAGGCTCTTAAAGAATGGAGGCACTTGCTCGAGGGTTCGGTGGTTCCGGTCCTCATCCTGACGGACCACAAGAATCTGACCTACCTCTCTGAGGCCAAGAGATTGACACCACGTCAGGCCAGATGGGCTCTGTTCTTGTCACGTTTTAATTACGTGGTCTCCTACCTACCCGGTTCCAAGAACATCAGGGCGGATGCCTTATCACGGCAGTACTCCGACCTGTCCAGGGAGGAGTCGATTCTGACTTCGGTCATTCCTCCGAATCAGATCCTGGCCGCCATTCGCACCAGCCTGACCTCTCCCCTGGGTGAGCAGATTTTGGCGGCTCAATCTGGTGCTCCCTCTGGGAGACCCAACGGCAGATGTTTTGTGCCTGAGGAGTTGCGCACTCGGTTGTTGCGAACCTACCATAACTCCAAGACCGCGGGGCATCCTGGAAAGAATCAGCTGTCCTGGGCTGTTTCACGTCTGTTCTGGTGGCCTTCCCTACGTTCCGACATCGCCGCATATGTAGCGGCATGCTCCGTTTGTGCCCAGAGTAAGTCCCCTCGGCACCTTCCGTTGGGCCTTCTGCAACCCTTAGCCACCGGGGAGCGCCCATGGTCACACCTGGGGATGGATTTCATTGTGGACCTCCCTGCATCCCGAGGCCATACGGTCATTCTCATGATTGTGGATCGGTTTTCCAAAATGTGCCACTGTGTTCCTCTCAAGAAGTTACCCTCTGCACAGGAGTTGGCCACGATTTTTGCCAGGGAGGTCTTCCGGTTGCACGGTTTGCCCAAGGAGATTGTGTCGGATCGGGGGAGTCAGTTTGTGTCCAGGTTCTGGCGCGCCTTTTGCTCCCAGTTGGGGATTCATCTCTCCTTCTCCTCGGCCTACCACCCTCAGTCCAATGGGGCCGCAGAACGATCCAATCAGGCCTTGGAGCAATTCCTTCGTTGCTATGTCTCCGATCACCAAGACAATTGGGTTGACCTCTTGCCTTGGGCTGAGTTTGCCAGGAACACGGCGGTGAACTCTTCCTCTGGGACGTCTCCCTTCATGGCCAACTATGGGTTCCAACCTGCCGTGTTACCGGAGGTATTCTCTCCCCAGGATATTCCGGCTGTGGAGGATCACCTTTCCGTCCTACGTGCTTCTTGGGTACAGATCCAGAAGTCCCTTGAGGTCTCTGTGCAGCGCCAGAGACTCCAGGCTGATCGCAGACGAGCGCCTGCTCCTTCCTACCAGGCCGGAGACCGTGTATGGTTGTCCACCCGCAACCTCACCCTTCGAGTGCCCACTCCCAAGCTGGCGCCTCGCTTTGTTGGTCCCTTCCGAGTGCTTCGCAGGGTAAACCCGGTAGCCTATGCCCTTGCGCTTCCTCCTGGCATGCGGATCTCCAACGTGTTTCATGTCTCCCTGTTGAAGCCACTGGTGTGTAATCGTTTCACTTCCTCGGTTCCTCGGCCTCGTCCGGTCCGAGTGGGCAATCGTGAGGAGTATGAGGTGAGCAATATCCTGGACTCACGCCTGGTCCGCGGTCGGGTGCAGTTTTTGGTTCATTGGCGTGGTTATGGTCCAGAGGAGCGTTCCTGGGTTCCCTCCGCAGATGTCCATGCTCCTGCCTTGCTCCGAGCCTTCCACGCACGCTTCCCTCTGAAACCGTTCTTTACTCCGCGGAGGAGGGGCCCTTGAGGGGGAGGTACTGTCATGGTCTTACCTTCTTGCTGTTCTCCTTCGTTTGACATGTGCTGGCGGCCATCTTGGTTTCTGGGTCTCTTGTAGCCTCCCACCCTGCGGCTCCTCCTTCCCACTGGGAGGAGCTGGATGCCTAGCTCATATATATAGGAGGTCTGTGGCTTCAGTTCCCTGCTTGGTCCTCCTGTGTTCACATGCTTCTAAGACTGCTGCTGCTTCTGGTTCCTGTTCCTGCCTTCGTCTGACTACCCTGCTGGTTCCTGATCCTGGCTTCGTCTGACTACCCTGCTGGTTCCTGATCCTGGCTTCGTCTGACTACCCTGCTGGTTCCTGACCCCTGGCTTTGCAAAGACTCTGCATCGGTTTCGCCATCCGTTTGGACTTTTGCTTTATAGCTTGTTTTTCAATAAAGCTTTCTTATTTTCACTTATCTGTTGTTGTACGTCTGGTTCATGGTTCCGTGACAGTATCTCACAGTCAAATATGCAAACTATGCCGCAATTTAATGTTTTTTACACCAAAAGGGTGTGTATTGAATAGCGGAATAGGATAAAAAACTGTGTATCTCACACGTACAAACACAGACTAGGCCCGATTAAATTTTTTCCTATCCTAAAGGGAGGATGAGGAAGAGGAGTATGGAACAGGCAGCACCCTCAAATCTTCAGAAGTATGAGATGAACCCCAAAAACTTGGAAAGGTGGATCTCACACGTACCGACACAGACTATTCCGCAATTTAATTGAGCCACAAAGGTTTTTATTGAATAGCGGAATAGGAAATATGATCAAAAAAAAGTGTATGTTTTTCACACGTACAGAAGCACACTAGGCCCCAATTACTATTGTTTGTACAACTAAAAGGATGGATGAGGAGGAGGAGGAGGAGGAGGAGTATAGAACAGGCAGCACCCTCAAAGCTTCAGAAGTATGAGATGAACCCCAAAAACTTGGAAAGGTGGATCTCACACGTACCGACACAGACTATTCCGCAATTTAATTGAGCCCCAAAGGTTTTTATTGAATAGCAGAATAGGAAATATGATCAAAAAAAAGTGTATGTTTTTCACACGTACAGAAGCACACTAGGCCCCAATTACTATTGTTTGTACACCTAAAAGGATGGATGAGGAAGAGGAGGAGGAGGAGTATAGAACAGGCAGCACCCTCAAAGCTTCAGAAGTATGAGATGAACCCCAAAAACTTGGAAAGGTGGATCTCACACGTACCGACACAGACTATTCCGCAATTTAATTGAGCCCCAAAGGTTTTTATTGAATAGCGGAATAGGAAATATGATCAAAAAAAAGTGTGTTTTTCACATGTACAGAAGCACACTAGGCCCCAATTACTATTGTTTGTACACCTAAAAGGATGGATGAGGAGGAGGAGGAGTATAGAACAGGCAGCACCCTCAAAGCTTCAGAAGTATGAGATGAACCCCAAAAACTTGGAAAGGTGGATCTCACACGTACAGACACAGACTATTCCGCAATTTAATTGAGCCCCAAAGGTTTTTATTGAATAGCGGAATAGGAAATATGATAAAAAAAAGTGTATGTTTTTCACACGTACAGAAGCACACTAGGCCCCAATTACTATTGTTTGTACACCTAAAAGGATGGATGAGGAAGAGGAGGAGGAGGAGTATAGAACAGGCAGCACCCTCAAAGCTTCAGAAGTATGAGATGAACCCCAAAAACTTGGAAAGGTGGATCTCACACGTACCGACACAGACTATTCCGCAATTTAATTGAGCCCCAAAGGTTTTTATTGAATAACGGAATAGGAAATATGATCAAAAAAAGTGTATGTTTTTCACACGTACAGAAGCACACTAGGCCCCAATTACTATTGTTTGTACACCTAAAAGGATGGATGAGGAGGAGGAGTATAGAACAGGCAGCACCCTCAAAGCTTCAGAAGTATGAGATGAACCCCAAAAACTTGGAAAGGTGGATCTCACACGTACCGACACAGACTATTCCGCAATTTAATTGAGCCCCAAAGGTTTTTATTGAATAGCGGAATAGGAAATATGATCAAAAAAAGTGTATGTTTTTCACACGTACAGAAGCACACTAGGCCCCAATTACTATTGTTTGTACACCTAAAAGGATGGATGAGGAGGAGGAGGAGGAGTATAGAACAGGCAGCACCCTCAAAGCTTCAGAAGTATGAGATGAACCCCAAAAACTTGGAAAGGTGGATCTCACACGTACCGACACAGACTATTCCGCAATTTAATTGAGCCCCAAAGGTTTTTATTGAATAGCGGAATAGGAAATATGATCAAAAAAAAGTGTATGTTTTTCACACGTACAGAAGCACACTAGGCCCCAATTACTATTGTTTGTACACCTAAAAGGATGGATGAGGAAGAGGAGGAGGAGGAGTATAGAACAGGCAGCACCCTCAAAGCTTCAGAAGTATGAGATGAACCCCAAAAACTTGGAAAGGTGGATCTCACACGTACCGACACAAACTATTCCGCAATTTAATTGAGCCCCAAAGGTTTTTATTGAATAACGGAATAGGAAATATGATCAAAAAAAGTGTATGTTTTTCACACGTACAGAAGCACACTAGGCCCCAATTACTATTGTTTGTACACCTAAAAGGATGGATGAGGAGGAGGAGGAGGAGTATAGAACAGGCAGCACCCTCAAAGCTTCAGAAGTATGAGATTGTGTTCACTGTACCCCACAAAGATTGTGTTCACTGTACCCCACAAAGATTGTGTTCACTGTACCCCACAAAGGTTTTGTTCACTGCACCCCACAAAGATTGTGTTCACTGTACCCCACAAAGGTTTTGTTCACTGCACCCCACAAAGATTGTGTTCACTGTACCCCACAAAGATTGTGTTCACTGCACCCCAAAAGGATTGTCTTCTCTGCACCCCACAAAGATTGTGTTCACTGTACCCCACAAAGGTTTTGTTCACTGTACCCCACAAAGATTGTGTTCACTGCACTCCAAAAGGATTGTCTTCACTGCACCCCACAAAGATTGTGTTCACTGTACCCCACAAAGGTTTTGTTCACTGCACCCCACAAAGATTGTGTTCACTGTACCCCACAAAGGTTTTGTTCACTGCACCCCACAAAGATTGTGTTCACTGTACCCCCCAAAGATTTTGTTCACTGCACCCCACAAGGATAGTCTTCACTGCACCCCACAAGGATTGTCTTCACTGCACCCCACAAAGATTGTGTTCACTGTACCCCACAAAGATTGTGTTCACTGCACTCCAAAAGGATTGTCTTCACTGCACCCCACAAAGATTGTGTTCACTGCACCCCACAAAGATTGTGTTCACTGTACCCCCCAAAGATTTTGTTCACTGCACCCCACAAGGATTGTCTTCACTGCACCCCACAAGGATTGTCTTCACTGCACCCCACAAAGATTGTGTTCACTGTACCCCACAAAGATTTTGTTCACTGCACCCCACAAAGATTGTGTTCACTGTACCCCACAAAGATTTTGTTCACTGCACTCCAAAAGGATTGTCTTCACTGCACCCCACAAAGATTGTGTTCACTGTACCCCACAAAGGTTTTGTTCACTGCACCCCACAAAGATTGTGTTCACTGTACCCCACAAAGGTTTTGTTCACTGCACCCCACAAAGATTGTGTTCACTGTACCCCACAAAGATTGTGTTCACTGTACCCCACAAAGGTTTTGTTCACTGCACCCCACAAAGATTGTGTTCACTGTACCCCACAAAGGTTGTGTTCACTGCACCCCACAAAGGTTTTGTTCACTGCACCCCACAAAGATTGTGTTCACTGCACCCCACAAAGATTGTGTTCACTGTACCCCACAAAGGTTTTGTTCACTGCACCCCACAAAGATTGTGTTCACTGTACCCCACAAAGATTGTGTTCACTGCACTCCAAAAGGATTGTCTTCACTGCACCCCACAAAGATTGTGTTCACTGTACCCCACAAAGGTTTTGTTCACTGCACCCCACAAAGATTGTGTTCACTGTACCCCACAAAGGTTTTGTTCACTGCACCCCACAAAGATTGTGTTCACTGTACCCCCCAAAGATTTTGTTCACTGCACCCCACAAGGATTGTCTTCACTGCACCCCACATGGATTGTCTTCACTGCACCCCACAAAGATTGTGTTCACTGTACCCCACAAAGATTTTGTTCACTGCACCCCACAAAGATTGTGTTCATTGTACCCCACAAAGATTTTGTTCACTGCACTCCAAAAGGATTGTCTTCACTGCACCCCACAAAGATTGTGTTCACTGTACCCCACAAAGGTTTTGTTCACTGCACCCCACAAAGATTGTGTTCACTGTACCCCACAAAGGTTTTGTTCACTGCACCCCACAAAGATTGTGTTCACTGTACCCCACAAAGATTGTGTTCACTGCACTCCAAAAGGATTGTCTTCACTGCACCCCACAAAGATTGTGTTCACTGTACCCCACAAAGGTTTTGTTCACTGCACCCCACAAAGATTGTGTTCACTGTACCCCACAAAGGTTTTGTTCACTGCACCCCACAAAGATTGTGTTCACTGTACCCCCCAAAGATTTTGTTCACTGCACCCCACAAGGATTGTCTTCACTGCACCCCACAAGTATTGTCTTCACTGCACCCCACAAAGATTGTGTTCACTGTACCCCACAAAGATTTTGTTCACTGCACCCCACAAAGATTGTGTTCACTGTACCCCACAAAGATTTTGTTTTGTGCACTGCAAAAGGATTATCTTCACTGCACCCCACAAAGATTGTGTTCACTGTACCCCACAAAGGTTTTGTTCACTGCACCCCACAAAGATTGTGTTCACTGTACCCCACAAAGGTTTTGTTCACTGCACCCCACAAAGATTGTGTTCACTGTACCCCACAAAGATTGTGTTCACTGTACCCCACAAAGGTTTTGTTCACTGCACCCCACAAAGATTGTGTTCACTGTACCCCACAAAGGTTGTGTTCACTGCACCCCACAAAGGTTTTGTTCACTGCACCCCACAAAGATTGTGTTCACTGCACCCCACAAAGATTGTGTTCACTGTACCCCACAAAGGTTTTGTTCACTGCACCCCACAAAGATTGTGTTCACTGTACCCCACAAAGATTGTGTTCACTGCACTCCAAAAGGATTGTCTTCACTGCACCCCACAAAGATTGTGTTCACTGTACCCCACAAAGGTTTTGTTCACTGCACCCCACAAAGATTGTGTTCACTGTACCCCACAAAGGTTTTGTTCACTGCACCCCACAAAGATTGTGTTCACTGTACCCCCCAAAGATTTTGTTCACTGCACCCCACAAAGATTGTGTTCACTGTACCCCCCAAAGATTTTGTTCACTGCACCCCACAAGGATTGTCTTCACTGCACCCCACAAGGATTGTCTTCACTGCACCCCACAAAGATTGTGTTCACTGCACCCCACAAAGGTTTTGTTCACTGCACCCCACAAAGATTGTGTTCACTGTACCCCCCCAAAGATTTTGTTCACTGCACCCCACAAGGATTGTCTTCTCTGCACCCCACAAAGATTGTGTTCACTGTACCCCCCAAAGATTTTGTTCACTGCACCCCACAAGGATTGTCTTCACTGCACCCCAAAAGGATTGTCTTCACTGCACCCCACAAAGATTGTGTTCACTGTACCCCCACAAAGGTTTTGTTCACTGCACCCCACAACGATTTTGTTCACTGCACTCCAAAAGGATTGTGTTCACTGCACCCCAAAAAGATTGTGTTCACTGCAGCCCACACACAGAAAAATGGATGTGGATCACTGACACCTGCCTATCTCCTATCCCACACCACACAGCAATATCGATTGTAGTTTGTAGAACACACTTTCCCTAAAATTCAGCAGACTCTGTCCCTAACAGGATTGAGAAGAGATCGTAGATCAGGAGAACTAAGTGCAGACCCCACCCCACACAGCAATATCGATTGTAGTTTGTAGAACACACTGACCCTATAATTCAGCAGACTCTATCCCTAAAATGCCTACAACTCGCCCTGCCTAAACACTCCGACCTGTCCCTCAATTCTATCCGGACACAAATGTTTTTTTCCTGCCTATCTTTCCCTAATCAGCAGCCAGCACGTTGATGTGTGCTCTGTCCCTGATCTAAGCAGCATAATGACGCCGCTGCGGCTGCCTCGAACTTATAAAGACTTGGTCACATGCTTCAGACGGCCAATCACAGCTACTGAGACATTTGCAGGCATGGCTGGGATGGCTTAAGGCACACCAGTTAAACGATTGTTGATTGGCTGTTGAAAGCCCGCCATGAAAACAGCGCCAAAGCATGCAAAACCCGGAAATAAAACGACCGAACACGGATTTTTACCCGAATATACAGTAAAGTGTCCGTGTTCGTGTTCGGGTAACAAAAATCCAATTATTCGGTACGAACACGAATAATACAGTCCGTGTTCGCTCAACACTACTCATGTATCATTTTACCAAAATTATATTTTAAATGTATTTAAAAGGGAAAAAAAAGTTTTTTTGTGTATTCCTGAAATACTCCTGTCTACACTTTGCTTTGACTTGCAATAACTGGAATAACATTTTGTGCAGATATTTGTATGCTTGTATTTGCTTTAAATTCTACAAAAAAAATAGTAAATGTAGGGCTTCTTGACATGGGATAAATCTTTTATTATTAAATTGTTCTGGTATTTAATTTTCACTTAAAGTGAAAAATGTTCAGGCAATTTTTTTTTCATTTTGGATAGAGTAAAGGAGGGTTATAATCCCTGTCATTTTTTTTTTTTTTTTTGCCATCTGTGTACCATAAGGAAGATTTCCCTTCACTTCTGGCTCCATAGCCAATACAGGAAGTGATAAGAAATCCCTCCAAAGTGAGGGAATACAGCATGTCACCAGCGTCCCCAGAACTAGTGTCCCCATTGGAAGATATCCCCACTATTACTGTTCTGGTGTGTCATGGCATGTCTGAAAGAATAATTTAGTCAGCTAAATCAATTGTTGAATCGCTAACACCAGTGCCTCCAATACAAAAATAAATTATAAAAATAAGTTGACTTAATCATTCTGAGTTATTTTGCCAATCAGAAATCTTTAAATACCATTATGAGATTGGTGTAAGTGTAGATTGCACACTTAAATTGATATTTATTTACAATAAGTCACTTACAAACACCACTAACAGTTTGATTAATAGGTTAACATGGACATTATATTATGCAATTAATTGCTTAATATATATCTGTTGGATTAAACTATTGGATTTCCCTATTGTAGATATCCTAACTTGTGTTTATAAAATTTGGCAGATGATAATTTGCATTTGACTAATTTGACCTGTGAACCTGCTGCAGCCAGAATTCTAGGTGAAGTCCATCTAAAGTTATGCCAATATGGGCAATTAAAATGACCACATTTTTGGGTATTAGAATATCTAATGAGGTAGCAAATCAACTACCATAAAATACTTGCATACAGAAAAATCTATTCTAGATATTGAAAATATAGTTACCCTTCCACCCATAGGTGTAGGCTTTAACCACATGCCAACCAGCCGCCGCAGATATACAGTGGGTACGGAAATTATTCAGACCCCTTTAAATTTTTCACTCTTTGTTATATTGCAGCCATTTTCTAAAATCATTTAGGTTCATTCTTCTTCCTCATGAATGTACACATAGCACCCCATACTGACAGAAAAACACAGAATTGTTGACATTGTTGCAGATTTATTAAAAAAGAAAAAGTGAAATATCACATGGTCCTAAGTATTCAGACCCTTTGCTCAGTATTTAGTAGAAGCCCCCTTTTGATCTAATACAGCCAGGAGTCTTTTTGGGAAAGATGCAACAAGTCTTTCACACCTGGATTTGGGGATCCTCTGCCATTCCTCCTTGCAGATCCTCTCCAGTTCTGTCAGGTTGGATGGTAAACATTGGTGGACAGCCATTTTTAGGTCTCTCCAGAGATGCTCAATTGGGTTTAAGTCAGGGCTCTGGCTGGGCCATTCAAGAACAGTCACGGAGTTGTTGTGAAGCCACTCCTTCGTTATTTTAGCTGTGTGCTTAGGGTCATTGTCTTGTTGGAAGGTAAACCTTCGGCCCAGTCTGAGGTCCAGAGCACTCTGGAGAAGGTTTTTGTCCAGGATATCCCTGTACTTGGCCGCATTCATCTTTCCCTCGATTGCAACCAGTCGTCCTGTCCCTGCAGCTGAAAAACACCCCCACAGCATGATGCTGCCACCACCATGCTTCACTGTTGGGACTGTATTGGACAGGTGATGAGCAGTGCCTGGTTTTCTCCACACATACCGCTTAGAATTAAGGCCAAAAAGTTCTATTTTGGTCTCATCAGACCAGAGAATCTTATTTCTCACCATCTTGGAGTCCTTCAGGTGTTTTTTAGCAAACTCCATGCGGGCTTTCATGTGTCTTACACTGAGGAGAGGCTTCCGTGGGGCCACTCTGCCATAAAGCCCCGACTGCTGGAGGGCTGCAGTGATGGTTGACATTCTACAACTTTCTCCCATCTTCTGACTGCATCTCTGGAGCTCAGCCACAGTGATCTTTGGGTTCTACTTTACCTCTCTCACCAAGGCTCTTCTCCCCCGATAGCTCAGTTTGGCCGGACGGCCAGCTCTAGGAAGGGTTCTGGTCATCCCAAACGTCTTCCATTTGAGGATTATGGAGGCCACTGTGCTCTTAGGAACCTTAAGTGCAGCAGAAATCTTTTTGTAACCTTGGCCAGATCTGTGCCTTGCCACAATTCTGTCTCTGAGCTCTTCAGGCAGTTCCTTTGACCTCATGATTCTCATTTGCTCTGACATGCATTGTGATCTGGAAGGTCTTATATAGACAGGTGTGTGGCTTTCCTAATCAAGTCCAATCAGTATAATCAAACACAGCTGGACTCAAATGAAGGTGTAGAACCATCTCAAGGATGATCAGAAGAAATGGAAAGCACCTGAGTTAAATATATGAGTGTCACAGTAAAGGGTCTGAATACTTAGGACCATGTGATATTTCAGTTTTTCTTTTTTAATAAATCTGCAACAATGTCAACAATTCTGTGTTTTTCTGTCAGTATGGGGTGCTATGTGTACATTCATGAGGAATAAGAATGAACCTAAATGATTTTAGCAAATGGCTGCAATATAACAAAGAGTGAAAAATTTAAGGGGGTCTGAATACTGTCCGTACCCACTGTATATGGCAGCAGGTCGGCGGGTTCCCGTAAATCGCCGTACCCATGCGGGGCTTCGCGGGAGCAATCATGGGGGCGCGTGCCCATTGACCAGCAGGGAAGTGGATCTGCGGGGCCGGTGGCAGCCGGGCACCTGCGATTGCTCCCTGTGGAGACAGAACGGCGGTCTCCTGTTGTAAACACAGCAGACCGTTGTTCTGTCAGCAATTAACACAGGGCTCCTGTGTTCCTTCTGTGTTGATTCCATAAGCCCATCCCCTTCACAGTTAGAAAACACCCCCTAAGCATACATTTAACCCATTAATCATACCTGGTGTTAACCCCTTCCCTGCTAGTGTCATTAGTACAGTAACAGTGTATATTTTTAGCACTAATTACTGTAGTAATGTCACTGGTCCCCCCAAAAATGTCAGTTAGGTGTCCGATCTGTCCACTGCAATGTCACAGTCCCCATAAAAATCGATGATCGCTGCCATTACTATTAAAAAATAAAAAATAAATGACATAAATCTTTCCCCTAGTTTGTATATGCGATACATTTTGCGTAAACCAATCAAAATACGCTTATTGGTATTTTTTTTTACCAAAAATATGTAGCAAAATACAAATTGGCCTAAACTGATGAAAAAATTTGATTTTTATTTTTTTTTTTATTGGGAATGTTATATAGCAGTAAGTGAAAAATATTCTTTTTTTTTTTTTTTCAGAATTGACGCACTTTTTTTGTTTATAGTGCTGAAAATAAAAATCACAGAGGTGATCAAATAACACCAAAGGAAAGCTCTATTTGCGGTAAAAAAAGGACATCAATTTTATTTGGGTACAGTGTCGCCCCTCCATGCAATTGTCAGTTAAAATAACGCAGTGCTGAATCACAAAAAATGGCCTGGTCATTAAGGGGGAAAATCTTTCGGTCCAGAAGTGGTTAAAATGGTTATTGGCCAGGCTCTCTTAAGATGGCTGCCAACTAATAGGTGGATTTTGTCTTCCCCGAAATGGTATCTAGCTAGGCTGAAGCTGTGTGCTCTGGCTTCAGTGAAGTGCCAGATGATGATATGTGATGATTGTCTGTATAGGATGGGCATGTGATCTTTTCTGGATGTTGAAGTCTCTCCTGATGTCCTGAAGTGTCCTCTAGATGATGGGATCCTTTTCTGTCACCTGACTTGCTATTTTATCTAGTTGTAAACAATACATTCATAAAACTTTCGATAAACCTGGCCCAGAAGGTGTAACCTCTCTTGTGGGGCAGTATAATCATCAACCCTGTGTTTACCTACGTATTAGCTCACTTGGCCACCAGATGGCACCCTAGGACCAGAATTGTCTATCCTGAGTTTTACAGGGGAAATAGATATTCTATAAAACCTCATCCTTATATTGACTATTTTTTATGTAATCAATTAATCATTTTTATGAAGGATTCACTCTGTTAGTTGGCCTGAAATAAGAATTACTATAGTAAGCTTAATAAATTATTTTTAGATAATATGATGTTTCATCCTAGTCTCCACTCTAATTCATCCCAAAGGTGTTCTATCGAGTTGAGGTCAGGACTCTGCGCAGGTCACTCAAGTTCCTCCACCCTACATTTGCTCATTCATATCTTTATGGACCTTGTTTGTGTACTGGTGCGCAGTCATGTTGGAACAGGAAGGGGCCATCCCCAAACTGCTCCCACAGCGTTGGGAGCATTAAATTGTCCAAAATGTCTTGGTACGCTGATGCTTAAGAGTTCCCTTCACTGGATTTGAGGGGCCAAGCCCAACCCCTGAAAAACAACCCCACACCATAATCCCCCTCCACCATATGATTTGGACCAGTGCACAAATTAAGGGCCATAAAGACATGGATGAGGGAGTTTGGGTTGGAGGAACTTGACTGACCTCAACCCAACATCTTTGGCATGAATTAGACCGGAGAATGCAAGACAGACTCTCTCGTCCACACCAGTGCCTGAACTCACAAATGCGCTCCTGGAAGAATGATCAAACATTCCCATAGACACACTCCTAAACCTTGTGGACAGCCTTCCCAGAAGAGTTGAAGCTGTTATAGCTGCAAAGGGTTGGCCAAATCAATACTAAACCCTATGGACTAAGACTAGGATGCCATTAAAGTTCATGTGCATGTAAAGGCAGGCGTCCCAATACTTTTGGTAATATAGTGTATGTATATATATATATATGTGTGTGTATATATATATATATGTATATATATGTGTGTGTGTTTGTGTATATATATAGATATATATATATAGTGGGGAAAATTTGAGGGCAGATTTTGTAAGTTTGCCCACTTACAAAGAAATGAAAGGTCTATATTTTTAGGCGTATTTTAAATGATAGAAACAAATTATCAACCAAAAATCCAGAAAAAACACACGATACAGATGTTATAAATTGAGTTGCAGTTCAGTGATAAAAATAAGTATTTGATTCCCAAGCAAAACATGACTTAGTACTTGGTGGAGAAACCCTTGTTGGCAAGCACAGAGGTAAGATGTTTCTTATAGTTGGTTACCAGGTTTGCACACATCTCAGTAGGGATTTTGGTCCATTCTTCTTTACAGATCCTCTCTAAATCCTTAAAGTTTCTTGTCTTCCACATGGCAACTCAGTTTTAGCTCCCTCCATAAATTTTCTATAGGATTAAGGTCTAGAGACTGGCTAGGCAACTCTATGGCCTTAATGCACTTCTTCTTGAGCCACTCATTTGTTGCCTTGGCGATATGTTTTGGGTCAGGGTCATGCTGAAAGACCCACCCACGATCCATCTTCAGTCTTCTGGCTGAGAGAAGAAGGTTCTCATCCGAAATTTTACAATACATGGCCCCATCCATTGGCCCCTCAATGCAGCAAAGTCGGTCTGTACCTTTAGCAGAGAAACGGCCCCAAAGCATATTTTTTCCACCTCCGTGTTTGACTGTAGGGATGGTGTTCTTAAAGTCACAGTCAGCATTTTTCTTCCTCCAGACATGGCTTGATATTCTGTCTCTATCATTTAAAATACCTATGATAAAAAATTATAGACCCTTCTTTTCTTTGTAAGTGGGCAAACTTACAAAATCTGCAGGGGATCAAATAAATATTTTCCCCAATGTATATACATTGGGATGGACAAGTGTCTTGATACTTACATTTCTTTTAGTCTTTTCCTAAAATGTCCCAGTTATATCAAGTTTTATATGATAGCTCTTGAACTGTGCCATTTCTTTTTACACAGTTTCTTGCAGGTTGACTTTTTCCATTGTCTTTCATTTTAGTGAACAATAGCCAGCTGTGTATGCAAGGTTTGTTTGTCCTGCTAATCAGTACAATAGAGAGAAGATAGTTTGTGTATCTTGCCCTAGAATGCAAGCCTTGTCCACATTACCATGTGTGACCTGAAGGTTCTCGTAAACATAGAGGTATAGTTTGAATGCATTATGAAGTTTTCCTTGATCATAAAGATAGTTGATATGTTGAGGCCCTGTAACTATGAGACAATTTTAGCCTACCAAGATGTTTATTCTTCTCAAATCTAAATGTCCCCATGTTTACGTGTCAATACACTCCTCGTCCTGGAGTTTAAATAACCTTTTAGACTCTTAGCAGTACTTAGTATTTTATACTCTTCCTGGGTTTAACCTAAGTTTATTCGGCAGAATTTATTAAAAAGGTCTATGTTGTAATTATCACACACATATATATATATATATATATATATATATTTACAGTACTTTGCGAAAGTATTCGGCTCCCTTGAACTTTTCAAACTTTTGCCACATTTCAGGCTTCAAACATAAAGATATAAAACTGTAATTTTTTGTGAAGAATCAACAACAAGTGGGACACAATCATGAAGTGGAACAAAATTTATTGGATATTTCAAACTTTGTTAACAAAAAAAAACTGAATTAGAAACCAAATTGGGCGTGCAAAATTATTCAGCCCCTACTCTGTTGTGCCACCTTTTGCTGCGATTACAGCTGTAAGTCGCTTGGGGTATGTCTCTATCAGTTTTGCACATGGAGAGACTGAAATTTTTGCCCATTCCTCCTTGCAAAACAGCTCGAGCTCAGTGAGGTTGGATGGAGAGCGTTTGTGAACAGCAGTTTTCAGTTCTTTCCACAGATTCTCGATTGGATTCAGGTCTGGACTTTGACTTGGCCATTCTAACACCTGGATATGTTTATTTGTGAACCATTCCATTGTAGATTTTGCTTTATGTTTTGGATCATTGTCTTGTTGGAAGACAAATCTCTGTCCCAGTCTCAGGTCTTTTGCAGACTCCATCAGGTTTTCTTCCAGAATGGTCCTGAATTTGGCTCCATCCATCTTCCCATCAATTTTATCCATCTTCCCTGTCCCTGCTGAAGAAAAGCATGCCCAAACCATGATGCTGCCACCACCATGTTTGACAGTGGGGATGGTGTGTTCAGGGTGATGAGCTGTGTTGCTTTTACGCCAAACATATCGTTTTGCATTGTTGCCAAAAAGTTTGATTTTGGTTTCATCTGACCAGAGCACCTTCTTCCACATGTTTGGTGTGTCTCCCAGGTGGCTTGTGGCAAACTTTAAACAACACTTTTTATGGATATCTTTAATAAATGTCTTTCTTCTTGCCACTCTTCCATAAAGGCCAGATTTGTGCAGTATACTACTGATTGTTGTCCTATGGACAGAGTCTCCCACCTCAGCTGTAGATCTCTGCAGTTCATCCAGAGTGATCATGGGCCTCTTGGCTGCATCTCTGATCAGTCTTCTCCTTGTATGAGCTGAAAGTTTAGAGGGACGGCCAGGTCTTCGTAGATTTGCAGTGGTCTGATACTCCTTCCATTTCAATATTATCACTTGCACAGTGCTCATTGGGATGTTTAAAGCTTGGGAAATCTTTTTGTATCCAAATTTGGCTTTAAACTTCTCCACAACAGTATCTCGGACCTGCCTGGTGTGTTCCTTGTTCTTCATGATGCTCTCTGCGCTTTAAACGGACCTCTGAGACTATCACAGTGCAGGTGCATTTATACGGAGACTTGATTACACACAGGTGGATTCTATTTATCATCATTAGTCATTTAGGTCAACATTGGATCATTCAGAGATCCTCACTGAACTTCTGGAGAGAGTTTGCTGCACTGAAAGTAAAGGGGCTGAATAATTTTGCACGCCCAATTTTTCAGTTTTTTATTTGTTAACAAAGTTTGAAATATCCAAAAAATTTCGTTCCACTTCATGACTGTGTCCCACTTGTTGATTCTTCACAAAAAATTACAATTTTATATATCTTTATGTTTGAAGCCTGAAATGTGGCAAAAGGTCGCAAAGTTTAAGGGGGCCGAATACTTTTGCAGGGCACTGTATATATATATATATATATATATATACAGTGGGTACGGAAAGTATTCAGACCCCCTTAAATTTTTCACTCTTTGTTATATTGCAGCCATTTGCTAAAATCATTTAAGTTCATTCTTCTTCCTCATGAATGTACACATAGCACCCCATACTGACAGAAAAACACAGAATTGTTGACATTGTTGCAGATTTATTAAAAAAGAAAAACTGAAATATCACATGGTCCTAAGTATTCAGACCCTTTGCTCAGTATTTAGTAGAAGCCCCCTTTTGATCTAATACAGCCAGGAGTCTTTTTGGGAAAGATGCAACAAGTCTTTCACACCTGGATTTGGGGATCCTCTGCCATTCCTCCTTGCAGATCCTCTCCAGTTCTGTCAGGTTGGATGGTAAACGTTGGTGGACAGCCATTTTTAGGTCTCTCCAGAGATGCTCAATTGGGTTTAAGTCAGGGCTCTGGCTGGGCCATTCAAGAACAGTCACGGAGTTGTTGTGAAGCCACTCCTTCGTTATTTTAGCTGTGTGCTTAGGGTTATTGTCTTGTTGGAAGGTAAACCTTCGGCCCAGTCTGAGGTCCAGAGCACTCTGGAGAAGGTTTTTGTCCAGGATATCCCTGTACTTGGCCGCATTCATCTTTCCCTCGATTGCAACCAGTCGTCCTGTCCCTGCAGCTGAAAAACACCCCCACAGCATGATGCTGCCACCACCATGCTTCACTGTTGGGACTGTATTGGACAGGTGATGAGCAGTGCCTGGTTTTCTCCACACATACCGCTTAGAATTAAGGCCAAAAAGTTCGATTTTGGTCTTATCAGACCAGAGAATCTTATTTCTCACCATCTTGGAGTCCTTCAGGTGTTTTTTAGCAAACTCCATGCGGGCTTTCATGTGTCTTACACTGAGGAGAGGCTTCCGTTGGGCCACTCTGCCATAAAGCCCCGACTGGTGGAGGGCTGCAGTGATGGTTGATTTTCTACAACTTTCTCCCATCTCCTGACTGCATCTCTGGAGCTCAGCCACAGTGATCTTTGGGTTCTTCTTTACCTCTCTCACCAAGGCTCTTCTCCCCCGATAGCTCAGTTTGGCCGGACGGCCAGCTCTAGGAAGGGTTCTGGTCATCCCAAACGTCTTCCATTTGAGGATTATGGAGGCCACTGTGCTCTTAGGAACCTTAAGTGCAGCAGAAATCTTTTTGTAACCTTGGCCAGATCTGTGCCTTGCCACAATTCTGTCTCTGAGCTCTTCAGGCAGTTCCTTTGACCTCATGATTCTCATTTGCTCTGACATGCATTGTGATCTGGAAGGTCTTATATAGACAGGTGTGTGGCTTTCCTAATCAAGTCCAATCAGTATAATCAAACACAGCTGGACTCAAATGAAGGTGTAGAACCATCTCAAGGATGATCAGAAGAAATGGAAAGCACCTCAAATATATGAGTGTCACAGCAAAGGGTCTGAATACTTAGGACCATGTGATATTTCAGTTTTTCTTTTTTAATAAATCTGCAACAATGTCAACAATTCTGTGTTTTTCTGTCAGTATGGGGTGCTATGTGTACATTCATGAGGAAGAAGAATGAACTTAAATGATTTTAGCAAATGGCTGCAATATAACAAAGAGTGAAAAATTTAAGGGGGTCTGAATACTTTCCGTACCCACTGTATATAGGGGATTTAAGTGACTTGGAACGTGGCATTGTTGCTGGTGTCAAACAAGCTGGTCAAAGTATTTCAAAAACTGCTGATCTACTAGGATTCGTCACGTACAACCATCTCTAGGGTTTACAGAGAATGGTCTGAAAAAGAGAAAATATCCAGTGAGCATTAGTTGTGTGGACGAAAATACTTTGTTGTTGTCAGAGGAGAATAGGCAGACTAGTTTGAGATGATGAGATGATAGAGAGTCAACAGTAACTCAAATAAGCACTCGTTACAACCAAGGTATACAGAATACCATCTCTAAACTCTAAAATCTCTAAAAGATGGGCTACAGCAACAGAAGACCATACCGGGTGCCACTCCTGTCAGCTAATAATAGAAACTGAGGCTACAATTTGCACAGGCTTACCAAAAATGGACAATAGAAGATTGGAATAACAATGCCTGGTCAGATGAGTATCGATTTCAGCTGCAAAATTCAGATGGTAGGGTCAGAATTTGGTGTAAACAACATTAAAAAACATGGATCCATCCTGCCTTGTATCAATGGTTCAAGCTGGTGGTGTAATGGTGTGGGGGATATTTTCTTGGCATACTTTGGGCCCCTTAGCATTAAACATTGTTTGAATGCCACATCCTACCTAGGTATTGTTGCTGACCATGTCCATCCCTTTATGACTACAGTGTACCCATCTTCTGATAGCTCCTTCCAGCAGGATAATGCACCATGTCACAAAGCTCAAATCTTCTCAAACTGGTTTCTTGAACATGACAATGAGTTCCCTGTACTCCAATGACCTCCACAGTCACCAGATCTCAATCCAATAGAGCACCTTTGGGATGTGGTGGAACAGGAGATTTGCTTCATGGATGTGCAGCCGACAAATCTACAGCAGCTATTATCTGTATGATACTATTATCTCAATATGGACCAAAATCTCTGGGGAATGTTTCCAACACTTTGTAGAATCTATGCCATGAAAAATTAAGTCAGTTATGAAGGCAAAAGGGGGTCTAACCTGGTACTAGCAAGGTTTACCTAATAAAGTGGCCGGTGAGTGTATATTTTCCTTTCATAAAACCTCTGACAGGTGTCAACCCAAAAAATGGGATTTACTTTCACTTTCGAAGATAACGGTAAACAGCACTGACAGCAATAAAAACTAACAGGTGTTCTAATTGATCTCCACTCAAGCCAAAACTAAAAAAAAAGTGTCGCCTTTAGTTACACTTTAAAGTACAGCTATAGGCATTTTTTTTTTTAGAGGAAAATAGGGTTATAACCCCTGTTAAATTCTTTTTGTCTTCTGTATGTCATTGGGGGAGATACCTCCTAATTTCCTGTCTCAGCCAAAACAGGAAGTAGAGGAAACTTCTCCAAAATAAGAAAATCCCAATTTGTCATCAGGGTCACCAGAAGTAGTGCCCCCATTGGAAGATTTCCTGTTCTGGGGACAACCCAAAATTAGCAATTGTCTTTTACTTTCACTTTTGATAGTATCAATAAAAATGACAAATAGTGAATCTCCCTAATGGGGACACAGATAACAATCAAACCTGACAGGTTCTCTAAGCCTTTTCTACTCTATCCAAAATATCTTTATTGAAAATAAATTTCCTATAAGAAAAAATGACAGCATCAGCAATAAAATCAACTATAACTAAAGTAAATAAAAATCACTAAAGTACAGTAAAAAGTAATAATTTAGATTTGGGTTGATTCCAGCTGTTTGAAGCTAAAATTGGATAGATGTCAGGGAATTGAAGGACCTTTTAGTGGTGAGTAACCAGGATGAACTCATGTCCCGACAAGCAGGAGCAAACAGCTATAATTGCTCAGTTGTAAGACCCTTGGATGGAAGAGGAAAACACGCCAGAAAGGCAAATGAGATAATCATCCTCAAGCGATGGTCTTTAAAATTGGTGTAAACAACCAATTATAGGTAAGCCAATTGTTTCCATATAATTTTCAACAGATGTCCAGAAAGAAACATGCTGTCAATAAATGATGCAGCAAGCCAAACATTTCAAGAAATGCTTTCAATTAAAATATTCACAAGAAACAAAACAACTATAAACTGTATGCCCGGGTTGAATGCTGAAACGACTATCTAGCTGTTTTAACTTCTAAGCCACTCTAGTAAAGCTATCTTCACAGTAATTATAAGAGTATCCTCTATTGTACCTGGCTTGTTTGTACACGTATTTTAAATATATACCCTTTCGCTGCCAGGCCCTGCGTTTCACTTTTAAACTCAGCTTGCCAGACCATTTTTGCAATTTTCCCATTGCATGTTTAGTTTTTCCTTACAGCTTTCAGAGTTTGTAAAAGACATACCAAACCATATATTTTCTGAAAGCACATGACCAGTAGAATAAAAAGACGGTGCTACTGATTTTTAAGACCCCATTGTATTTGCGCAAATGTTTTTTAAAAACAGTATTTTTGCAAAAAATACACTAAAATCATTATTAGCAGAAAAGACACTGCAAATTATATAAAATTCTTGCAAAATATAAAGCTTAACCTGTATTGAGTTTATAATTAACAAATATTTGTAAATTTTAAATTGCACCTTTTTGCGATGGTGAAAATTAAACGTTCGCAAAAAATGTAAACATCCAAATTTCTCAAAACATCTGAAGGTTTTCATTTTTCACTTACAGCTTTTAGAGTTTGTAAAAGACCCCCAAAACCATATATTTTCTTAGAGCACATGACCAGTAGAATAAAAAGAAGGTGCTACTGACTTTATATTTGTGCAAATGTTTATCAAAACAATATTTTCACTGAAAATACACTAAAATCATTTTTAGCAGATACAAACACAGCAAGTTTTACAAAATTCCTGCTAAAAATTCCTACTAAATATAAAACGTTAACCTGTGTTAAGTTTTTTCAGTTACAGCTTTCAGAGTTTGTAATAGACCCCCCCCCCCCCAACCATATATTTTCTGAAAGCACATGATGAGTAGAAAAAAAAAGGGGGCTACTGATTTTTATGGCCCTGCAATATTTGCGCAAATGTTTTTCACTAAAAACCAGTATTGAGTTAATAAATACCAAATATTGGTCAATTTTACATTGCACCTTTTTGCGAAATGGTGAAAATCGAACGTATGCAAAAATGTATAGGTTTTCCTTTTACACTTTCCTTTTACACTTTCCTTTTAAACATTCAGAGTTTGCAAAAGACCCCCTCAAACCATATATTTCCTGAAAGCACATGACCTGTAGAATAAAAAGAAGGTGATACTGATTGCCTCTGAAGCCTAACCCACATTCCGATCATGCTCCAATGGCTACTGACAGGCGGTGAGGAAGCAATGAGATTCCTTCGCACTGGCTTTTTTAACCCCGTCCCGCAATCTCATGCAATGCATGCAGTTGCAGTGCATTTTTTTTGGTAAAATTAGGTTAAACAAGAGGTGAGAAGGGGGGGGGGCTTTGGAGAGATATCAGGGGTCCAAACAGACCTCTAATGTCTCTTTTTGAAACAGAGAAAGGGGCTGAAGACAGTCCCTTTCTCTGCAGCCTAAGCTGCACTGTATACGAGTGGATAGGAGTATCTTATTCATTTATAAAATAAAACATAGTACACGGTGTGTACTTTGTTTCATTCACAAACTGACACATAGTAAACACAGTTTATTTTGTGTCAGTGATGAAAGAATACAGAAGTGATCGGTACTGATCGCTGACTGTATTCTTTCAGGAGAGGAATGGGGCTGGTAGCACATCTGTACCAGCCCCCCTCCTGACAGATTTTGCAGTGGCAAAATTTTTTTACAAAACTTGAAGAAGACTCTGGGTGTTCTTGCCTGCACAGGGGACATTGACTGCTTGGCAGTGGCAGGTAGGATACATAGGACATTTTGAAGTGCAATGTGAAGGAAGAGAAGCAAATGTGGCAATGCAGAAGAAGGCAAGCAATGTTATATAAGCAGTCATATGTGAAGTATCACCAAAGGTGCATTTTCTCATGTAGCAGCTTTAAAGCGGTATAAACCTAAAACTAAAAATGTAATACACTATATTACCAAAAGTATTGGGACGCCTGCCTTTACACGCACATGAATGTTAACCACTTTAGCCCCGAAGGATTTGGCTGCTCAATGACCAGGCCCTATTTTGCGATTCGGCACTGTGTGAATTTAACGGACAATTGCACGGTCGTGCAACGCTGTACCCAAATGAAATTGACGTCCTTTTTTCCCCACAAACAGATCTTTCTTTTGGTGGTATTTGATCACCTGTGCGATTTTTATTTTTTGCGCTATAAACAAAAAAATAGCGAAATTGTGAAAAAATAACAATATTTTTCACATTTTTTTATATGAAATTTTCAAAAAAAAATGTAAAAATCTAACTTATTTAACATTTTAGGCCAATTTATTTTCTGCTACATATTTTTGGTAAAAAAAATCGAAATAAGCGTATTTTGATTGGTTTGCGCAAAAGTTGTTGCGTTTACTAACTACGGGAAAGATTTATGTCATTTTTATTGTTTTTCTTTTTAACTAGTAATGGCGGCGATCTGCGATTTTTTTTTGTGGGACTGCGACATTGCGGCGGACAGATCGAACCCCTAACTGACATTTTTTACACTTTTGGGGGTACCAGTGACATTACTACAGTAATCAGTGCTATAAATTTGCACTGTTACTGTAAAAATGACACTGGCAGGGAAGGGGTTAACTTTACTGGTGATCAAGGGGTTAAGTGTGTCCCTAGGGGGCGTGATTCTAACTGTCAGGGGGCGTGGCTTGTGAGATCATCCCAGAGACATGCAATCCTATATAGCAGGCTCGCATAGCCTCTGTGATAATCTAAGGGAGAATGACAGACGGCTGTGTTTACATCAGCCGTCTGTCTTCCTCCCTCTGCTGCGGTAGATTGTAAGTGACCGGAGATCGGAGCCGCCGGTCACACGCGCTCCCCAGGGAACAAACGGAGGTGGGAGCGAGCCGCCGACAGCACGCGCTCGCCCATCACAGAACCCAGAGCGAGCGACGTAGGGCTACGTCGCTTTGCCCAGCAGCGACGGTGGGCGGGGCTGAAGTGGTTAATAGTATCCCATTCTTAGTCCACAGGGTTCAATATTGAGTTGGCCCATCCTTTGCCAGTGCACAAAACAATGTCCATAAAGACATGGATGTGCGAGTTTGGACCTCAACCCAATAAAACACCTTTGGGATGAATTAGAGCGCAGACTGCAAACCAGGTCTTCTCTCCAATATCAGTGCCTGACCTCACAAATGCCCTTCTGGAAGAATGGTCAAACATTATCATAGACAAACTCCTAAACCTTGAGAGCAGCGTTTCCAGAAGAGTTGAAGCTATTATAGCTTCAAAATGTGGCCCAACTAAATATTGAACCCTACGGACTAAGACTGGAATGCCATTAAAGTTCATGTGTGTGTGTGTAAAGGCAGGTGTCCCAATTATTTTGGTAATATAGTGTATATTGCAGCTTAGCTTGTGATCTAGCCAGTGACACTCCTCCTTTATTAGAGTGCCCCCCCTTTGGATAAAGGAGCACAGGGAACACCTTGGGACACCAGCATTGTCAGTCTAGAGGAAGGTAAATGTTACATACACTAGCAGATTTAGATACACTAACAAATTGAAGCCAAACTCCAGCTCACACTGCAGTCAAAGAAGCAGTTACAGCCATGTTTTTTTTTCTTTTGGGATAAAAGTTTTACACAAATAAATAAAGCTTATCATTGTAAGCACAATGTTAAATGGTTTGTCTAAACTCTCTAACTACTACATTTGCCATCCTACTAGTTTAGGATTGGCAAACTCTGTTTCATCGCGGGCCGCATTAGCATTATGGTTGCCCCCAAAGGGTGGGTTGGGTCTGTAAGACTAGTTGTCCTAAACACCCCATCCCTCTTTACATCAGATGTCAAGAGCCCCCCATCATCAGAAGTGAAGAGTCCCCCTACCCTCCATTGCATCACAGTGCATCCCCCTTACTTTGTGCTGCTGCTGGAAAGAATCGGGGGCAGAACTGGGAGTTTTTTCCTACTCTCTGCTGCTGACTGCTAAGCCAGGGAGGGGGGCTGAGACGAGCCTATCCACAGCTGCACAGAAAAATGCAGGATCTGGAGGAGGAGTTCTGTCCACCTCTCTGCTACCAACTTAGAAGGGGGGTGGGGGCGGAGAAGGGGGAGGATCAATGCCAAAAGCAATATAACAGGTCACATCTAAGACTTAGTTAGCTGCAATATAATGAATGATGGCTTTTGTTTTTAATACAGCTTTAAAGTTTTGGTCGGTATACAGTATGTAGACAACTACAGGGCAATTGTTATAGTTTTTATTTTCACTTCTCAAATATTTGCTTATCTGAATGCTCCAATACAAAAAGTCTCCACTAAATGGAAACATTTTTTTTTTTTTAATTTAAGCTGTTACAATCTGATGTTAAGATTTTAAAAATTGAATGTTTCAGGGGATGAAGGAAGATTCCCCTTAGTGATGGCGGTAAAGAGAGAGGAAGTGGAACGGGTGAATCGCTAGCCCTAACAGCCTTACCAGCATACCAAAGTATTGAGGTCTCCACTGGCACTTCCCTTTTACCCCCTGGAGCAGAGCAGCAGCAGCAACCAGAGCGCATCAGGAGGAGAAGAGGGGAGCCATGAATAAGAGAGAGGTAGGAGTGATGCGACCAAAGCTTAGCAGCTGGGAAGGAGAGGAAAAATTGGAACCCTCCGTGCCCACCCAGAGAGACTCACACAGGACCTACCCTTATGGATAGTTCAGACAGTGCAAAGGCGGTCCTCTGGCTGTCCTGACCCCAGGCACAGACAAACAGACCTCTGAACAGCACTGCACTGCAGCCACTAGGAGAGAAGAGAGCTAGACACAAGAAAAGGTTACATCTGAGGGGGATTGGATGGTCGGCAAGACAGAAAGCGGACCAGAGGTGGTGTGTTCAAAATAACTAAAGCTATGAGAGTGAGTATTGTCCATATAATAGAACTGCTGTACACCAAGTGAAAAAGATCACTGTAAGGGTGACGCAGAAGAAAAAGGGCTATCTAGCAGAAATACACCTAATTAAGGAGAAGGTTAAAATATTAATGAGAGCCTGTCCGGCAGGGGAAAGAGCAGTGGTTGGAAACACTGTGAAACAGCCTGAGACCCTATTCTAACTGAAAGGGGATATAAAGCAGTGAAGACAGAGACAGAGCTGGATACCAGGGATAACTTGAGGTTCGAGGACTTGAGGGAGAACATGGAGAGGGAAGAGGGAAGGAGCAATTAAGGAAGTGTAAGTTTACGATTTGGCACGGACATAGACTCCCTTGGTTCTTGCAGCGAACCCCCCTCCAGATCCCTATATTTGATCTTAAATGGTCCCTCCTGGGTACAGCATATCAATGCAGAAGTATACTCGCCTCTCCCGTCACCACACCCCTATTCCCATTGGAATACTTTTCTACCCCCCCCCCGCATTTTTTATTTTCTAAGTTCTAAAATGAAAAGCAAAACATTGAAAATGAATACTAGTACAAGCAAAATAAGGAAGTTTTTAACCCAAGAAGGGAACCCAAAAAGGTAGTAGCAGTAAAAAAAACTTTGGGAATAAATGAGGAAAAGCAAAAGAGACTTTCAACAAGAGAATCCCCAAATCAAACATCAGAAGACATAGCAACTGAAAATGTTACGGATGAAAGTAAGATAGAGGATCCAGATATTAGCTTCCAACTACCAACAAAATTGGAAATCTGCAAAATGGAAATAACGGAGATGTTTAAAAAATTGGAGAACAGTATTAAAGGAGAAATAACAACCTTGCGTGAAGATCTAAGTTATATTATGGCCCGAGTAGAAGAAACAGAGGAGAGAATGGAGAGACAAGAGGAAAAAATAACTAAATTGAAAGAGAAAGCGGAAAAATTTACAAAGGGATCAAAGAAGACTCGGGTATAAAGCGGAAGATCATGAGTACCAGAGTAGAAGACAAAATCTAAGGATTAGAGGTCTACCAGAAGAAGATCTTAAGGCAAAGTTGTGCAAGGTGTTTAACCGTCTCCTGGGAAGACCAATGGAAAATATATTAAAAATGGATAGAGTACAAAGGACTAGAAAACCCCAAAATATACCAGTGGATGCTCCCAGGGACATTATAGGGACATTCCATGACATGAGGACAAAACATTAATCTGGGGGAAATTGAAGGAGAAACTCCATTACTGTGGAGTTTAGAGGAACAAAACTCCAAATATTTATGGATCTATCTCTGGAAACATTAATCGGAAGAAGGCTATTGAGACCATTATTGGATCAGATGAGGACTTCTCTGGAGAAAAAGGCAACCTCATTTTTGGTGGGAAAAAAGCTGGATAAAGAATTAAAATAAATTTAAATGTTTATATTAAATTTATTAACTTACAATGTGAGGGGGTTAACACTCCAGTAACAAGACATAAGAACCTTAGAGAAATTCAAAATCACTCGGCAAGTATAGTTTTCCTACAAGAAACACACTTAGTACAGGAGTCAAAGATGAAAATATATTCAAAGAAATATCCAACATGGTTTTACGGGGACTCGGTAATGAGAAGAGCAAAGGAAGTCACAATAGGGTTTGCAAATGACATCAGGTTCCAGATAAAGGATAGGATGACAGATCCAGAGGGCAGATATTTATTCCCGAAATGAGATCTCTTTGGAAGGGAGATAACATTGGCTAATATGTATGGCCTGAATAAAAACTTGAAGTCTTACTTTAGGTGCACCTTGAAGAAATGAATAGACTTCAAGTCAGGTAGAGTGATAGTAGCGGGCGACTTCAATTTCCCTATGTAATCGCAGTTGGATGTGTCGCCCCCTGCATGGAGAAGTTAGATGAATCAACATAAGTGGATAAAGAAAATGCTATTCCAAAAGCAGCTGATAGATCTGTGGGAAATCCAACATCCTAGGACAAGAGATTATATGTTTTACTCCTCGGTGCACGGGAACTACTCAAGTCTTGACTATATATTAGTGGAACACAGATAGTTAGAAGATGTGAGGGAGACCTCAATTAAGGTAACAACACTTTCAGATCATGCACCAGATATGGCAGAATTAAAAATAATGGAGGAATAGAGCATAATTGGAGGTTAAATGAAACATTATTGCAAGACCAAGCGATTGAAAGAAAAAAAGAAAAATTAAAAAGGAAATAGAACAATATTTCTCAGAAAATGAGTCTCAAGAGGTGTTTGAGACTACGGTTTGGGAAGCCCATAAAGCCTATTTAAGGGTCATACTGATAGCGGAGGGGTCCTGGAAAAAGAGAGACTGAAAAAAAAACAAATCAAATATTAAGTGACATCAATGAGCTAGAACAGAGGCAAAAAAAAAAAAGAATACGAAAAAGAAACATTTAAATGATTGGTAATAAAAAGAGTTGAATTAAGATGAACTTAGAGAGCAAGAAATTAGAAGAATTTTTAACAGAGTCAGTAGGGAAAGGTATCAATGGGGGAACAAACCGGGGAAATATCTGGCAAATTTGCTGAGGAAAAAGATATCAGCAAATTATATAGAAAAAAATCAAAAACAGTAAGGGGGACCTAGTACATACAACTAGCGATATTGCAGAAGTCTTCCAAAAATTCCATAAATCTTTATAAGCAGTAAGGGAAAAGGGGGACCAAACAAAAGAAACAGAAAGGCAGGAGAAGATTAAAACCTACTGAAGAGAAGATAACTTACTCAAACTTGAAGATGACAAACAAAGAGAACTAACAAAAAAAAAAAACTAACAACAGGAAAGAGCCCAGGCCCTGACAGTTTTACCGTCATGTATTATAAAGAATGTAAGGATTTATAAGTCCCAAAACTGTGTTTGTTATGGAACTCTCTGGAGTAAGGAAGAGAATGGAGGAAGGAATCTTTATTAGCACGTATAACAGTTATCCCAAAGGAAGATAAAGGTATCACACAGTGTGGCAGTTATAGGCCTCTATCATTAATAAATGTCGATACGGAAATATATGCAAACATTTTGGCTGCTAAAATGATAAAGTTAATGACAGGTTGGGTCCATGCAGATCAGGTCAGATTTATACCAGGGACAGAAGGGAGAGATAACGTAATAAGAACATTATTATTTTGCAAAAAAGTAAACAAAGAAAAGGTCCCAGGCCTCTTCTTGTCAATTGATGCCTAAAAAGCATTTGACAGAGTGGACTGGGGCTTTATGCTAGCAACACTAGAGGAGATAGGGATGGGCCCAAAAATGATTCAACAAATCTGCAAACTATACAATCAGCCAGAAGCAGCAATAAAAATGAATGGGAGCTTGTCACGTTCTTTTAAATTAAACAATGGAACGAGACAGGGATGTCCCCTATCACCCTCATTATTCGCTCAGGCATTGGAACCCTTACTGGCAACAATTAGGAACAACATGGACATAAAAGGAGAAAAAATTGGGAAAGAAACAGTTTTACACAAATAAATAAAGCTTATCATTGAAAGCACAATGCTAAATGGTTTGTCTAAACTCTCTAACTGCTACATTTGCCATCCTACTAGCTCAGTAGCAACAATTAGGAACAACATGGACATAAAAGGAGTAAAAATTGGGAAAGAAAAACATAAGATAGCCGTGTACGCAGACAACATTTTGTTTTATGTAACATGCCCTAGAATAACCCTACCAAATGTAATATAAAGTATAAAAAAATTACAGAGATCTATCAAACTTTAAAATCAACCCAGCTAAATCTGTACTATTGAATATAAATGTGGAGAAAAAAGAAGCAATACATCTACAAGAAGAGTTTCAATTTAAATGGCAGGAAAAAATAAAAGTACTTGGGGATACAGTTGACAGCAGCATGGCAGAATTTATATCAGTTGGATTATATTTCACTGTTGAACGAAATGAAAGAAGATTTAAGGAAAATATCAATGAGTCAACTTTCATGGATAGGCCCAATCAACATGATCAAAATGGGAATATTGCCCAAAATTCTTTACAAGCTACAGATGCTTCCAATTCATGAATGATAAAAAAGATGACACTAGGTTGCATATGGCAATAAAGAAAACAAGAGTATGAGCTGCATTTTTAACCACTTTAAGACCAGAGGATTTTCCTGCTTAATGACCAGACCACTTTTTTCAACTCTGCACTGCGCGACTTTAACTGACAATTGTGCGGTCATGCAATGCTGTACCCAAACGAAATTTACGTCCTGTTTTTCTCACAAACAGAGCTTTCTTTTGGTGGTATTTGATCACCTCTGCGCTTTTTATTTTTTGCGATATTAATAAAAAAGGGCGGAAATTTTGCCAAAATTGACATTTTCTACTTTGACAGTTAAAAAATATCCAATCAATTTTTGTCATATATTTAGGCCAAAATGTATTTAGCTACAAAAAATTCTCAATGAGCGTATTTTTATTGGTTTGCACAAATGTTATAGCGTCTACAAACTATGGTGTAAATGCTGGAATTTACGCAGCTTTAATTTCTGACTGACTATCTCTATTCTTTAACTTCTAAAATGGCAGGGCAGTATGCCTCTCAAAAACCCCCCAAATTACCACTTTTTGTAAAGTAGACATCCTAAGGAATGTAGTGAGAGCATGTTGAGCTCATTGAATATTAAATTTTTTAGTCACAGGTGTTTGAAAAAAATTTTTTTACAAAAAGTTGTCATTGAAATTATATATTGCTCACACATGCCATGGGCATATGTGTAATTACACCCCAAAATATATTCTGCTGCTTCTCCTGAGTACAGGGATACCACATGTGCAAGACTTTTTGGGAGCCTACCTGTGTACGGGTAATGATAAAGAGAGGTGACCAGCGCTACGGACTTCAAAATATGAAATGGGGGGGTGAGAAAAAAACAAAAAGGTGTAAGCTGCCCCAATCAAACCTTAAGTGAAGGTGAAAATGATAAATAAAAGTTGTGACGATTGGTGTTGGCGCTACCTTTACAAATGCCCCAAATAACGTGAGTGGGGATAAAAGGGTGTGATAACCCACAAATAGTGAAGTGTGCCAAAAATAATATGAGTGATAGTCTAAATGAATATACAAGTGTTTATTCACATAAGGATCAAAAAATAAATCACAAACAGTGAAATGATAAAAAGGGTGTGATAACCCACAAATAGTGAAGTGTGCCAAAAATAATATGAGTGATAGTCTAAATGAATATACAAGTGTTTATTCACATAAAGATCAAAAAATAAATCACAAACAGTGAAATGAACAAATACCGTGAGTATAATAAACCCACTACCACAAGATGTGTGAAATGAACAAATGGTAAATAAATGAACGTGCCACACAAAGTGTGATAATAAACTGAGAAAGACTTTTTGTGTGTAAAGTCCGTAGGTAGCCACTGACTTGCAAAGTAGACACTCCAAGCTATTTGCTGAGAGACATGGTGAGTCCATAGAATATTTTATATTTTGCCACAAGTTCCCGGGAAAATTATTATTATTTTTTTTTGCTTGTTTTTTTACACAAAGTTGTCACTAAATGATATATTGCTCACACATGCCATGGGTATATGTGAAATGACACCCCAAAATACATTCTGCTGCTTTTCCTGAGTATGGGGATACCCCACGTGTGAGACCTTTTTGCAGTCACGTTCAGGACCCGAAAACCAATCGCCACCTTCAGGCTTTCCAAGTGCGTAAATTGTTGATTTCACTCCTCACGGTTTTGAAGGCCATGAAATGCCAAGATAGCACAACCCCCCCCAAATGACCCCATTTTGCAAAGTAGACACTCCGAGCTATTTGCTGAGAGGCATGTTGAGTGTTTTGCAGATCTCACTTTTTGTCACAAAGTTTTGGAAATTGAAAAAAGAGGGGAAAAAATGCATTTTCCTTTTTTTTCTTAATTTTCCAAAATAAATGAGAGCTGCAAAATACTCGCCATTCCTCTCAGCAAATAGTTTGGAGTATCTACTTAGCAAAATGGGGTCATTTGGGGGGGGGGGGTTTATGCTATCTTGGCATTTCATGGCCTTCAAAACTGTGATAGGTAGTTAGGAGTGAATTCAACAATTTACGCCCTTAGAAAGCCTTAAGTTGCTGATTGGTTTTCGGGGTCCTGTACGCGGATAGACTGCCAAAAAGTCTCACATGTGGTATCCCTGTACTCAGGAGAAGCAGCAGAAAGTATTTTAGGGTGTCATTTCACATACACCCATGGCATGCGTGGGCAATATATAATTTAGTGACAACTTTGTGTAAAAAAAAAAAAAAAATTGTCATTTTCCTGAAACTTAGGGCAAAATATAAAATACTCCATGGACTCAATATGCCTCTCAGCAAATAGCTTTGGGTGTCTACTTTCCAAAAAGGGGTCATTTGGGGGGTGTTTGAACTGTCCTGGCATTTTATGCTCAATCTTAGCCACACATCACCCACTCTTCTAACCACTTGAAGACCAAGCCTTTTCTGTGACTTTTTGTTTACATGAAAACATTTTTTTTTTCTTTACAAGAAAATTACTTTGAACCCCCAAACATTATATATTTTTTTTAAAGCAGAGGCCCTACAGAATAAAATGGTGGATGTTTCAATTTTTTTTGTCACACGGTATTTGCGCACAGATTTTCCAAACGCAATTTTTGCGGAAAATTTTTTTTTTATATTTAATGCAGAATTTATTGCAGAATTACACTATATAATTCCTAATTGTTTGGTAATTGTTTGGTAAAACGTAAAAGATGATCTTATGCTGAGTACATAGACACCAAACATGACATGCTTTAAAAATTGCGCACGCCCGTGCAGCGGCAACAAACTACTACGTACGGTTGTAAAAGCCTTTAAAAGTCTTTACAGGTTACCACTTTGGACTTACAGAGGAGGTCTACTGCAAGAATTACTGCACTCGACCTGGCGTTCACGGCCATACCTCACATGCATGGTGCAATTGCGGTTTACATATGACACTGGACCAACGCTTGCGCGCAAGCACGGGGGGACAGGGGGGCTTGATTTTTTTTTTTTAATTTTGCTTTTTTATGTTTTTTGACACCTTTCCTTTCATTTATTTATTTTTTAATCATTTTTATTGTTATCACAGTGAATTTAAATATCCCCTGTGATAGCAATCTGTAGTGACAGGTACTCATTTTTTAAAAAATTGGGGTCTTTTAGACTCTAGATCTCTCCTCTGACCTTAACGCATCTGACCACATCAAAATTGGTGTGATAAAATGCTTTCCCAATTTCCCAATGGCGCTGTTTATTTCTGGCGAAACAGAAGTCATGAAATGCTTGTAGCTTCCGGTATCTTAGGCCATAGAGATGATTTGAGCCATTCTCATCTCCAATCAGCTCTATGGTAAGATAACTGAACCACCGACTGCACTCTCATGTTAACCGGTGGGACCGGAGAGCCCGAGAAAAACGCGAGAGGGGGGGAGTCCCCTCCCACTGCATGTAAAAGCAGTCTAGCGGCCAATTATCCGCTAGGATTGCTTTTACATGTAAGCCGACCGCTGGCTGTACAAAATGATACCAAGGTGATGCCTTAATCTGCAGGCATCATCCTGGTATAACCACTCAAAGTCCAGCAACATACCAGTACATTGCTGGTCCCTGTGGGCTGAACGAAAAAAAAAGAGAACCTAATAGAAATCACCACAGGAATATTGTGTAGTATTACACACCATTAACCGCCCAACAACCAAACCCACTGATTTAATGGTGGGTATACATGACAATATTCCACGTATACCTAAAGGTATTTTAACTGCAGTGGTGAAATCAGCCTACCACAGCTGCTGCCATCAGAGGTATCCATATATGCTGAGCGCAAACGCTGTTTGTGTCAGAATATATAAAATCAGTGTGGCAGCTGACAGGTACCTGCAAGAAAAACAGGTTAACAAAAGAATGAACAACAAACAAAGTACAGTAAAAGTACAGTAGGAAGAGTAGAAGAACATAAAAATAACTTAGACGACAACTATTTTTGGCTTTTTTATTTTATGTTTTTTTGTAATTTTTATTTTATGTTTTTATGTATTTTTTTTTTTACACTTTCTTTTTTCTTCAACGTTAAAGTTCCAGGTTCCAGGTTAGGGTCTCTCAAAATGACGATAGCCATCGAACATCTTTTGAGACCCTGTGTAAATGTGCCCTAAGCTAATAATCCACTAGTGTGTGGTAGCGACGGAAACAGTCACCGTGGCAAAGACCAGGACAGTTGGGACAATAATTATGGGTGTCATGCCTAAATACGCTCTTGCTGCAGACACTGCATCTTTTTTGGGGGTATCTTTTGGTAGGGGTACTCAGGAGGAATTCCGGAAAATGCCTCTCATGCAGCCGGCTCACTGCATCTGGTTGGGGAAGTTGGGCAGGAGCACCAGCTGGATACAGAAGGGCTCTGATTATCTCTTCTTGGTACTGAAAGAAGGATAATGATCCGGCAGACGCTTTGTATAAGACAAAAGCGTTGTAAATAGCCAATTGAAATAGGCATACATTTTGTACCAGCGTGTGGCCTTGCGGGCAATTAAGTACGGTCCCATCATCTGGTCATTGAAGTCCACCCCTCCCATTTTACAGTTATAGTCATGGACACAGAGGGGCTTATCAACAACAACACCGGTGACGATATTAATTTTGACTGCCGTGTCTGGGTGAATGGAGGACAGAACGAAAACGTTCCGTTTGTCCCTTTACTTCACTGCAAGCAATTCATCACACCTCAAGCAAGCTCTCTCCCCGGACTCAGTGGAGCATTTACTAGCCGTGGGGGGAAGCCCCAGTGATTAGATCGCACGGTACCACAAGCGCCAATTTGTAATTGAAAGAGGTGTCTAAAAAGTGGCACGCTTGAATAAAAATTGTCCACGTACAAGTGGTACCCATTTCCGAATAAGGGTGACACCAAGTCCCAAACTACTTTACCGCTGCTCCCTATGTAGCCTGGGCAGTTGGGGGGCTCCACAGAGCTATCTTTTCCCTCGTAGACACGGAAACTAACTGTATAGCCTGTGGCCCTGTCACAGAGCTTATACAGCTTGACCCCGTATCTGGCACGCTTGCTGGGGAGATACTGTTTCATAGCAAGGCGGCCAGTAAACTTTATCAGGGAATGTGAAACTAGTGTACCTCGCGCTTATGGTAAATAAATTAAATTAATTAAAACAGATGAATGAGCTGCTGGCTGCAATAAAAAGTGCAAGTGCTTTTTGAATGTGTTGGTCTGTGTTTGCAGCGCTGCTCAAAAGTGTTAATGTGCAAATATACCATAAATTACAATAAAATTCAAAAGTGCATAATGAAATTCATATGTGCCTAATAAATAAATAAAACTGCATAATGAAATATATCATCAAGTGCAATGGTGCTGTGCTAAAAGTGTGCATAAACGACCTGTTAAATATCACCATAAAACAAGTGCAGTAATAAAACTCATATAAAGTCCATAATAAAAAAGTCCTTTTTCAGATTATTAAGTGCTGGTGCTCATCCGTGTTGCTTGTGGGGTCTCCCCCTTTGTGGATGTACTTACCACAATCTGGCTTAAACTGAGCAGGAAATGATAGTCATGGTGATCTTTGAATTCATTGATGTTGGCTAGAAATCCAATTAAGACTCCTTTTCCTCTTTGAATACTCCCAAGTGTCCTCATAAAAAGAAAAAACTTTCCATGGTGAAGCCCGTTTAAAAATACAATTTATTAGGGTTAACAGACAATGGGATACTCACAAACATAGTGTTATAAAAGACATGTAAAACACTCGGCTCGGTGGTTAACTGCTCCCGCAGCGTGCGCTTCACCGACCGGTCGGTGAAGCGCACGCTGCGGGAGCAGTTAACCACCGAGCCGAGTGTTTTACATGTCTTTTATAACACTATGTTTGTGAGTATCCCATTGTCTGTTAACCCTAATAAATTGTATTTTTAAACGGGCTTCACCATGGAAAGTTTTTTCTTTTTATGAGGACACTTGGGAGTATTCAAAGAGGAAAAGGAGTCTTAATTGGATTTCTAGCCAACATCAATGAATTCAAAGATCACCATGACTATCATTTCCTGCTCAGTTTAAGCCAGATTGTGGTAAGTACATCCACAAAGGGGGAGACCCCACAAGCAACACGGATGAGCACCAGCACTTAATAATCTGAAAAAGGACTTTTTTATTATGGACTTTATATGAGTTTTATTACTGCACTTGTTTTATGGTGATATTTAACAGGTCGTTTATGCACACTTTTAGCACAGCACCATTGCACTTGATGATATATTTCATTATGCAGTTTTATTTATTTATTAGGCACATATGAATTTCATTATGCACTTTTGAATTTTATTGTAATTTATGGTATATTTGCACATTAACACTTTTGAGCTGCGCTGCAAACACAGACCAACACAAACTTTATCAGGGACTCGTCAACGCGGACATCTTGTTCAGGGGTAAACAAGGCTGCAAACCGCTGATTGAAGTGGTCTACGAGGGGCTGCAAACTGGGGTCACAAGTGACACTAATACAGTGATAAGTAGTTATCTGATATACTGTATATATTAGTGCACTGTGTGATAGGGAGTGAAGGGGTTAACTGGGGGAGATCAAGGGGTTAAAAGTTTATAAAGGGGATAGATGGCGGGTGCCCTAACCCTATTTGGGCCTAGCGCAAGCGCAAATTAGGGTCACAAGTGACACTAATACAGTGATCAGTAAAAGATCTGTATACCACTGTATATAGTGTTCACTGTGGGGGTTTGGGGGGGTGATCAAGGGGTTAAGTGTGCCTATGTGAGGTAGTGTCAGTGTACTGTTAGGGGGAACTCACATTTTTGATGCTTCTCCTTCTTCTCCTGGAACCGAAAGGGCTCCAGGAGGGAAAATTACATCACTTCCCCTGCCTGTGTTTACATTACACAGGCAGGGAACATGATGCCATTGGCTAGAACCGGTCACCAGATCCAGACCAAAAATCATTGGTCTGCATCTGGTGACTGATCGGTTCTCAGCCGAATCAGACCAGATGTAGGTCTACGTCGCTGGACGCAGGAGAGACACTTTGCCGCAGTACTCTCCATGTGAGCGGTCGGCAAGTGGTTAAGTAAAGAGAAAAAACGGGTAGGACTGGGATATCCCGATTTTAAAATATATTATAAAGCAGTAAGTTTAACACGAATCACGGACTGGACATATAATATACACGGAAAAAGACGGGTAGGAATGGAAAACACACTAAGTAATGTAGATTTGAATAAGATAGTGTGGATACCACAGGAATATAGGCACTTATCAAAGGACACCATTTCACTAACAAAGCACGTTCTAAAGATATGGGATTCCATGCACAAAAATAGGAAGTGGGAGTACAATTTACAGTTAATACCCCTAGTAAGAACAATTTTTTTCCACCAGTTAATGAATTATTATTTGGTAAATGGTTTAAGAATAAAAATGCACAATTAAGGGATGTAATGGAAAGAGGAGAAATATGCACTTTTCAGCAATTGAAGCACAAGGGGGAGGTGTTGGGGGTAGATGAGGTCACATACTATCAACTGAGGCATTTTATCAAGTCGCTCCCTTTTCCAATGAGATCAGAAGAAAACCTATTACCAATAGAGAGAATGCTCAGTCTCCAGGAGACACCGAGACATTGCCTTATCCAAATATACAAAACCCTCATTAAGAAGGCGTAGCCGGAGATACCGCCTTTTTTGAGTATTTGGGAGGGGTAAAATCGGTGCAAACTGTAGCGAGCAGAAAAAGGATTAAATATTAAAACTAGCAGACGGGACCGCAAGGGATATAAGTAAAACTGAAATGAATTATAAACTATTGGCTAGGTGGTAAATAACTCTGGATAAAGCTCATAAATATCAACTTGGACCTCACCACTCTGTTGCAGGGGATGCGGGAAAGAGGGAACAATCTTCCATATATGGTGGGAAGGTCCAGTGAAAAGGGGTTCCTGGGAAGAGATCATGCAATTGATACATGATATAATGGGAGTGGAATTTCATAATACTTTTTTAACTGTTAAACAATATAAAAAGTCGGGAATACCACATCTCATGAATGCAGCGTAAGCCTTAATCCCAAAATTCTGGCAAAAACCAGAGAGGCCCTCTGTAGGGGATTGGGTAAGAAGGGTAGAAATAATTATAACTTGGACGATCTGTGTCACTCCGGGGTAAAGGAAAAGGGAAAACTATTGAATATTTGGAGTAAATGGTTGGAGTTTAAACAGTTTTTAGAGATTTTGAAATGAGAGTGAGGGAAGAAGGAGAGAGAGAGAAGAAGAGCAAAATAAGCCTAACCAAGAGAAGTCAGGAGGAGAGAGGAAGAAAGAGGAGGTTTAAGGGGAACTTATTGTTGATTAACGTGTTTTAGCAATTTGAATGTAAATAAACGGAATGTATATAGCTGTTTGGTATTAAAAGAAATCTAATATGATTAAAATAAAAGAAAAAAAATATTTTAAAAATTACCTATGTGGGGTTTTTTTCTAAAAATGTATTTCTTAGTATCAGTGCCTGCTAACATGGTGTTATATTATCATCAGAAAGTGGAAATAATACAAATGTTACATTTCTAAAGTGATAATTGTATTTGCTTCTAAATTGTATATACTCAATATTACATAAAATTCACTTCCGGGGTGCATGACTGGTGGGCAGAAGGTTATGCTGTTGTAAATTGCAAGGAATATACAGAAATCACATGTTTTTCAGGTTGAAAATTTCTTATAGTCAAACAGTTAAACCTACTGAGATTAGATGAATGTTTAGAAAAGCACTAGATTGCTCAGATGTCTGAGGGTAGTTAGGTCAAGCTCGTGCCCTCTGTGCTTGGTCATCAGCTAACAGCAATTTCACATGGAGGCGTCACTGCACTGGCCATCATCATCTTCCCTGCACTGCTTTGCCATACTCCATGTGACCACAGCCTTTCAATTTCTGACATTCTGCATTAAAAGTAAGTGGGCAGTAGTAGGGAATGCCAGAAAATTGGGGCATCACAGGACATGCAGTGAAGGGGATCAAATACATTGCCTAAATAGGGGCCCTTGCTCCTTTAGACATGGCACTGCCTACACTTCATCATCGATATAGAGCTTTGATTATAGTCTTGCTGCTGAAAATAATAAATAAACAGTAGTGATAATGCTGAAATAAGATAGTTCAGCAAATTCCTGAATGGGAGCTGCCATGTCCCTAAATTATGGCCTGTGTGCTGGTTACAGCCCACTGCTTGTCAACAACTGCTCATGCAGTAAGTAGACCAGGTGCGGCCCCCATTGTTTCCAAAAAGCCGCACAATAGAATTTTGTTCTTAAATTTTAGACAAATGGAAGATAGATAATGAAACAGAAAACATAATGAATATTTCACACCTAAGAGCATGCAATTTATTGGAGCAGTGTAAAAATAGCATTGTATTATAACTTAAGACTATAGCAGGTGGTCTCTTGTGAACAATTTGCTCAGTACAAAACTATATCAGGAAAAAACAAAATACATAAAAGCTAAATAGGCCAACCTAGAAAGATGGGAAACTCAGCAATTTTGGGAAATATTTCAAAACTATAATGTCAATGAGACTTCTGGGCAATCACATTTTCTGCCAGATTTCTTAAATTAGAGAACAGACTGGAACAAGTACAACGTTGGTGTGCAAAGAGATTTTCATCAGAAAGCCAGCATCTTTTCTGGATTTTTATACATGTTGTTACAAAGAAGTTATACTCACATGTATAGGCACATCTAATAAAATTAGAATGTCATCAAAAAGTTCATTTATTTCAGTAATTCAATTAAAAAAGTGAAATTCATATATTTTATATAGAGTGTCTTAAAAAAATATTCATACCCCTTGAAATTTTCCACATTTTGTCATGTTACAACTAAAAACGTAAATGTATTTTATTGGGATTTATTGTGATAGACCAACACAAAGTGGCACATAACTGTGTAGTGGAAAGAAAATGATACAAGGTTTTCCAAATTTTTTACAAATAAATATCTGAAAAGTGTGACGTGCATTTGTATTCAGCCTCTTTACTCTGAAACCCCTAACTAAAATCTAGTGTAACGAATTGCCTTCAGAAGTCACTTAATTAGTAAATAGAGTCCACCTGTGTGTAATTTATTCTCAGTATGAATACAGCTGTTCTATGAAGCCCTCAGAGTTTTTTTTAGAGAACCTTAGTGAACAAACAGCTTAATTAAGCCAAGGAACACACTAGACAGGTCAGGGATAAAATTGTGGAGATGTTTAAAGCAGGGTTAGTTTAAAAACAAATATCCCAAGCTTCGAACATCTCATGGAGCGCTGTTTAATCCATCATCCGAAAATGGAAAGAGTATGGCACTACTGCAAACCTACCAAGACATGGCTGTCCACCTAAAATGACAGGCCGGGTGAAGAGAGCATTAATCAGAGAAGCAGCCAAGAGGCCCATGGTAACTCTGGAGGAGCTGCAAAAATCCACAGCTCAGGTGGGAGAATCTGTCCATAGGACAGTTATTAGTCGTGCACTCCACAAATCTGACCTTTATGGAAGAGTGGCAAGAAGAAAGTCATTGTTGAAAGAAAGCCATAAGAAGTCCCATTTTCAGTTTGCAAGCAGCCACGTGGGGACTAAAAGCAAAGCGCTATGTGTGGCGGAAAACTAGGACTGCACATCACCCTGAACACACCATCCCCCCATGAAACATAGTGGTGGCAGAATCATGTTGTGGGTGGGATGCTTTTCTTCAGCAGGGACAGGGAAGCAGGTCAGAGTTGATAGGAAGAAGGAAGGTGCCAAATACAAGGCAATCTTAGAAGATAACCTGTAGAGTCTGCAAAAGACTTGAGACTGGGGCGAAGATTCACCCTCCGGCAGGACAATGACCCTAAACATACAGCCAGAGCCACAATGGAATGGTTTAGATAAAAGCATATTCTGTTGCAATAGTCTTTTATTAATTGTTTTAGTAAACAAGGAAAGAAAAGGATTGTTTGGTAGAGCAGCGAACAATCCTCGCCCTGAGCATGTAACATAGGAAAAAAACAAATGCGGGGTTTAATAGATATTATTGAAGACTAACAGGCAGGTTAGGTCTGCTTTGATGGTCCCAACACACTAAAACTAGTATGCAAATCAGGACAGTCTGGACAGTAACTAATTATAAACTACTGGTAGAACGTTTGAACTTACTGAATACTGCGAGGCCACCATCAAACTAGCCACCTGGTGCATTGTATGTATCCTAAACAGCGCGATCACAGATGGCCTAGGTGGCAATGGTGCCTCTTGACCAATGTTGTTTTATAAGCAAGGCTCTATCAACAATCAAGCTTTACAACTGTCACTTGTAGGGGAACCTGCATCCAACAGTACACCCAAGAGTGTCTGGGTGAAAAGGGGAAAGGAGAAGTGAAAGGTCCATAGGGGCAAATTACCAAGATTGGCATAAGTTAAAGAGGTGAAAGAAAAGAAGGAAAGAAAGAAGGGTGAATCCATCTGGAAATCTTCCATTGGTCATCCAGGTAACCAACAATATGTATTAGGAACCTGTAGGTATGTTAGCCAGGGGGACCATATTTTCTCGAATAGGGGTTGTTTGTCACATAGAACGCTGACTATTTTTTCATTCAGCATGATCCACCTAAGTTTACATTTCATCAGCTCTATGTCTATAACTTTTCTATGCTGACGCAATGGCAATTTTGGCCACCAGGAACATGCAGTATAATAACGTCTGGGTATGTCTATTGACATTTTCCAATGGCTTTTTAAGTAGGGTGACACTAACGTCTTTAACAATGTTAATCATTGTGACCAAAAATATGAATGAGTGGACCCTCATCCAAAAGCAGCAAACCTTAGGGCACTGGCTTTTTAAGTAGGGTGACACTAACGTCTTTAACAATGTTAATCATTGTGACCGAAAATATGAATGAGTGGACCCTCATCCAAAAGCAGCAAACCTTAGGGCACGTCCACCATACGTGCATTGGTGTGCCCACCTGGCCACAACCCCTGAAGCAGGAGGCGGAGGTTCCTGGAAACCATTTTGACAGGCGCTCTGACAATAAATACCATTTGGTGTGTACTTTGTATCCCGCCTCGATCAAGGCAGCATTAAGTATACCTTTTTTCTGGATTTGTGAGCTCCATTTGCGCCAGTCTTCCGCCTCAGCGGCTATGTCCAGATCCCTCTGCCATGCCGCCTAATATGACAGTGTAGTCAGAGGGTTGATAAACTGTTTAAAAGCATGGAGATGCCTCCCCGAAGAGCAGAATCCTGCATGCCCCTGTTTTCAAACATAGTGCGTACTGTCAGCTCAGAACCATCTTTTCCTAGTGATTTAGGAAAGTGTTGAATTTGTTGTAGATGGAAGCTCTCCGTGAAGTACAAGGGAGGACATATTCCCCTGCGGTCTAGATAGTCGCCTATATTGTACAATCCCTTGTTCACCCACCAACCAAATCAATCTGTTTGTACACCAGGGGGTTGCCAAAAAGTGGAGCCACTGGGGTATGTGCCGAACGTTAAGGCCATCTCCTGCAACTCGTATCCCATATGTGCAATAAGTAAGAGAGCATTGGGCTCAAAATAGCTTTGTGGGGTTTTAGAGAAGTCCAAAGGATGAGGTCTATTGCCAGTGGAGAGCAAGCCTGAGCCTCCAGTGGGACCCAATCAGGATGATAGTGATGGTTGTGAAGTTGAAATAATTGGGCTAGTTGTGCAGCTATGTAATACTTCCGAAACTCAGGCACTCCCAGACCACCCTGGTCTTTAGGGGCGTACATTATTGCCGGAGCTATTCTGGGACCCTTGACAACCCATATGTAATGGAGTATTTTGGGCTTGGAATCAGCATGTGCCATCTGCGGGGACTTGGATAGGCAGAGTCCAAAAATAAAATAATATAATAACCTAGGTAGAACTGTCATTTTAACAGACGCTATGTTTCCCATTCAGGACAAGTTCGCATCAGACCATACCTTCACATCTTTTAATAGATTAGCAAACAGAGGTGGATAGTGAGCTTTATACAGTGAGGCTACGTTGTCAGTCAGATTCCCAAAAGAGATAAGAACGTTGGTTGCCATAGAAAGGGGAATTGTGACTTGATACTCTGGATCGTTGGAGTTTGTAATTTAACACTCAGCGCCTCCAACATATCATGATTGACTAGCAAGCCGGAAATTTTCCCCGAATCAATTTAGAGGAAGACGATCAGCCTGTGGCACTATTGAGGTGTTATGGAAGCCCAGGTTGCTTTGATAGTGGCTTTCAGCTCGTCTGCATTGTTGGGTCTGGTATCTCTCATCTTCCTCTTGACAATACCCTACAGCGGGCATCACTAAATGGCGATCCACGTCCGGGCCCGAGACGCTGTATCATTCGGACCGGCTGTGGTGCTGCCATTTAAGAGCCACCTCAGCCATCATGAACAAGCCCTGCACGGACGGTGGGAGACAAGAGGCTGATATCAGAGCTAGTTGCTAGCAACCAATCACAAGCTGGTCACCTGGAAAAGTTGTGCAGATCCCGCCCTCCTTTCAGAACTGTCCTGCTTCTGATGTCAGCTTCATGCTTGCCGCCGTCCATGCAGAGCTGTCTAGCTGCTGTCTGCTCTGTGAGTAATGTGGAGGAAGCTGAGGTGCTGTGAAGGGGGAGCTGAGGACAAGAACCTGAAGATGGGAGGGAGCTGAGGACAGGAACCTGAAGATGGTGGGGGGGGGGGTGAGAACAGGAATCTGAAGATGGGGTAAAGCTGAGGACAGGAATGTAAAGGGGTACTGTGTACTGTGGGACTGGAAAGTAAAGGGGTAGTGGGAGACAGGAATGTAAAGGGGTAGTGGGGGACAGGAACATAGGGGTAGTGGGGAATAGGAATGCAGGGGTTATGGGGGACAGGAATGTAAATGGGTACTGGGGGACAGAAATGTAAAAGGGTACTGGGGGACAGGAATGTAAAGGGGTAGTGGGGGACAGGAATGAAAAAGGGGTACTGTGGGGCAGGAATGTAAAGGGGTAGTGGGGGACAGGAATGTGAAGGGGTAGTGGGGATGAGGAAAGGAATGTAAAGGGGTACTTGGAGACAGGAATGTAAAGGGGTACTGGGGACAGGAATGTAAAGGGGTACTGGGGACAGGAATGTAAAGGGGTAGTGGGGGATAGGAATGTAAAGGTGTAGTGGGGGACAGGAATGTAAAGGGGTGGTGAAGGGGTAGTGGGGGACAGGAATGTAAAGGGATAGGGGGGGACAGGAATGTAAAGGAGTAGTGGGGGACAGGAATGTAAAGGGGTACTGGGGATGAGGACAGGAATGTAAAGGGGTAATGGGGATGAGGACAGAAATGTAAAGGCGAAAGGGAGGTGATATAAAGGGGCTAAGGACAGGAATGCAGAGGGAGGTGAGGACAGAAATGTGAAGGAGGAGGGGCATGATATAAAGGGGCATAAGGATAGGAATTTAAAGGGGGGGTGATGACAAGGATGTGAGGGGAGGGGTGGATATGAAGGCGGGCTGAGGACAGTGATGTGAAGTAGGGTTGGAATGTGCAAGGGCACTGAGAACACTATTGTAATGACAGGATTGTGATGTGAAGGATATGAGGCTAGCTTTATAACATTGCTACCTGTGTTCTGCATGTAGGCAGCCCATTCATTTCAATGGGCTGTCTTACATGCAGAAACATACAAAGAGTAGTCCCTGGCCCTTTTAAATTGCGCTGCACCAAGCTGGTTTGGCGCTCACAAAAACGTGCAGCATTTGCCAATGCTTCAAGGTGCCATTAGGAATCAAACATACGATTCGGACCTCTACTCGGAGGAAAACTTTAGTGACTGGACCTCCGTGAATTTTAATTCAATACCCCTGCCCTAAAGATTCTCTATGGGGATTAGGTCAGACGAGTTTGCTGGCCAATCAAGAACAATGATACCATGATCATTTAACCAGGTATTTGTACTTTGGGCAGTGTGGGCAGGTGTCAAGTTCTGCTGGAGAATGAAATCCGCATCTCTATAAAGCTGGTCAGTAGAGGGAAGTGTGAAGTGCTCTAGAATTTCCTGGTAGAGAGCTGCGCTGTCTTTGGACTTGATAAAATATAGTGGACCAACACCAGCAGATGACACGGCTCCCTAAATCATCAATGATTGTAGAAACTTCACAATGGACCTCATGCAACTTGGATTCTGTGCCTCTCCACTCTTCCTCCAGACTCTAGGACCTTTATTTCTAAATGACATGCAAATTTTCCTCAGTCCGTGATTATTATTATTATGCAGGATTTATATAGCGCCAACAGTTTGGCGCTATATAAATTACAAAATATAAAAGAAAGAAATGCTTGAAATATATCACTTTATGTGTAACACATCTACATAAAATATATGAATTTCACTTTTTGAATTGAATTACTTTTTAATAATATTGTAATTTTATGAGATGCACTTGTATGTGTAGAGCCAAGCAATTTGCTACAAACTAATCAAGAATTGAACCAGGAAGACTATTGTAATTAAAGCTGAACTCAGGGATAAGCAATTATTGGGCTCCATTCACAAAGTGGTGTCTTACCACATCCGCGTATGTGGTAAAATACTGCATAGCGTTTTTTTTAAAAAATTTTTGCATTCACTAAAAACGCTACCAAAATACCGCATGAGTTTTTATGAAGTCATGCAGTATTTTAGTAGTGAAATCCTGCGGTCCTTACCACAGGCTGTCACAAGCTGGTTGTTGAGGAGCATGCATCCCTAACAACCAGTAACTCTCATGGTTGTTAAGGAGCAGGCAGCCACCATGTCCTTAAGAATCTATGAGTTAGCTGTCAGGGGTGTGACCCACTGACGACTGAAAGGAAAAAAAAAAGGTATTACATGTAGAAAGGAAGATGTTTCAAACTGGATTTTTTTTTCTCTTTTGGGACATCTTTCTATATATTTCAGTCTTCCTAACTCCTGCTGCACCAAGGTATTTGGATATCCACGATTTCTGAATTTTTGACATATTTCATCTATTCTTTGTTGCTTTTTATCCTATTGCTGACAATTCTTTCTACTCTAATCATTTGATTCTGTATGATTGACCTAAATACATGTTGCGGTTGAAAACTGTGAAAACATAATAATTGATTCATTTCTGTAGGTTTGATATAAATATCAGATTCCACTTTCCCATTTTCAATATAAATCGTAGTGTCCAAAAATGACACTGGTTCACCGCCAACATACATTGTAAGCTTTAGGTCAGTACTGAATGAATTTAGTATCTCATTAAATGTATAAAGAGTTCCAATGTCAACCCACCATACTGCAAACACATCATCAATATAGCGCCAATAATAGGACACTAGTCTCCCAATGACCACAGGGGTATTTCGAACTGCCATTGACCACTCACACCGGTGCTTTTATGTCTCGTCTTTACCACTGTCATTGGAGAATTGTATTACTCCCTTTGACACAGGGGCATTTTTTACTTCTGATTACCACTGAAAATCTGGGTATTTTTTACTCCTACACACCACCAATGCTGGGGCATTTTTTATCCTTGTTCATGCTGGGGGTACTGGGGCACTTTTTACTCTCGCTGACAACTGTTCAGTGTTCAGAGACTTTGTTTTATTTTTTATTACCATTGTCCTGTGATGCTGGGGTCATTTTACTCCTACTGACCCCCTAAACTGGATGAACAATGTTTCAATGTGCTGGAGATTTTGTAGCTTGAAAACTAGCAAAGGACTTGTAATACATGCCCATTACCACCAGATGGCAGCTTTGGTGCAGTTGATCTTCCATGTAAGCAGTCACAGAACTCATTTTTGTAGGGCAATTTACCCATATAATTAAAATGACATATTTAGAGCAGGAGAAATATTTCAGAAAAGGTAAACAAAATATATTGCACTACTTATTTATATGTCAGCTGGAATTCTGATTTCTGGCCATCTGAACATAACATTTTTAAAACAACAAGCAAAAATGTGAATGGGCAAGGATGATTATATTACAAATGATTACAGATAAAAGGGATGATAGCAATATGCGAAATAGAGAAATAAAAAAGATGGGCAGTTTTGTGCAGGAGAATAGTGCTTATGAAGGTGGACAATATTTGCAAGAGAAGGTATGATGCTGGACAAGCTTGTGCAGGAAAGGGGTGCCATACCGCCCATCTTTTTGTGATAGAAATGAGGGACACCTATTAACAAGTATGTAAGCATAGAACCCCCTGCCATGCCCCTTTAAGGAAAATTATATAAAATAAACATTAGTTAAACCCACAAGTGCTTTTTTTAACCACTACTATTCATTTATGACTTTAAAAATCTACCAATGCAGAAATTTAGAAACTGGATGAAAGGTTTAGCGCTGGGAAAGTGCATTTTATATACAACTATATAGATCAGACCAAAACAGACTCTGATGGATGGAGACCGGCATCTGCACGAGGAAGCACAGCCACAGGCAGACCTGTAGACAGCGGCGCACTGTCTCCTCCGCCACCGCATCTTATCCCAGGATCTCAGGGGCCTCCATGGACACCACATAGAGCCCCACCTGGACCCCTAGAACCCCAGTAATCTCCACACCAAAGGACAAGGCTCAGGAAGGACCGACAACCGCAGAACAGCAATGTAGTGCGGTGACTCATACATCCCTTCGTTCCAAAGAGGGACAGACTACACAGAAGCAGCAGGAATCAGGCGGGTAGTGCCCACAGGACTAAGGTACTGTCCATTGACCCCTATCCTCCTCCTTACTTTCCTGCACATACTGGAGTATCCTGCTCTACCTGCCCTGCCAGCAACTTCCACACTTCTTGCTCAGCCACTCTTCCCACTCCCCCCCCCTCTCCCATACTCCCCATCTGGTCCTTGGTCCCATCCCAGAAATTCCTGTGAAAATACGGCCCTAGCTTGGCCAACTTGTGGGACACCCACACCTCCTGGTGGTACTACATTGTTCCCTAGAAAACCTAAGTATCCTTGCCAGATCTCTGGCACCCTTAGCCCGTACACACTGGGTCCTGTTACTGACATTGATTATCCACGATCCCCCTACATACCGATCGAATATATACGGTTTATCCAAGGCAATTTGCCTGAGGGATCTTAATGCCAGTACCAATGTATATAATTTATTTGTTTGTTATTGAACTGTATTAATGATCACATTATTTGATCATAACCACCACCTTTCACAATGTTGGTTACACCACAATAATCTTATTCACTTCTTGGTTGCACTACTAATACCTCTGTACTATCCTGCTTGAACATTAGCCTGTAACCTGTGTTTATATTATTCACACCTGAATAAAACACATTCTATTTGATCTAATAGCCCTGCGGTTTCATTTATCCATCCCCAAAAGGCTCTCTTTTTGTTTACTGGTCCCTTCCGGTACAGCTTTTTTTCTGCATATGTCATAGAGCCAGGGGCAGGACCGCCATACCTGCGGTGTTCCCAGGGACATTACACCCTACTATCCAGGTTAGACCTTCCTCTCTTCTTCTTTCTATAGGACCCCCTGCCATGCCCCTTTAAGGAGAATTATATAAAATAAAGATTAGTTAAACCCACAAGTGCTTTTTAACCACTACTATTCCTTTATTACTTTTAAAATTTACCAATGCAGAAATTTAGAATTTTTTTTTTCTTTGCGATATAAACAGACTTATAATTTTGGGAAAAAAAAACATTTTTTTTTTACTTTCTGCTATAAAACCTATCAAATAAACCTTTTTTTAAAAAAAAATCTAATTTCTTCATAAATGCTGGCCAAAATGTATACTGCTACATGTCTTTGGTAAAAAAAAAAAAAAACAATCCCAATAAGTGTGTATTGATTGGTCTGAATGAAAGTTATAGCGTTTACAAATTATAAGGTATACAGTATCTCCCAAAAGTGAGTACACCCCTCACATTTTATTATATCTTTTCATGTGACAACACTGAAGTAATGACACTTTGCTACAATGTAAAGGAGTGTACAGCTTGTATAACAGTGTAAATTTGCTGTCCCCTCAAAATAACTCAACACACAGCCATTAATGTCTAAACCGCTGGCAACAAAAGTGAGTACACCCCTAAGTGAAAATGCCCAAATTGGGCCCAATTAGCCATTTTCCCTCCCCCGGTATCATGTGACTCGTTAGTGTTACAAGGTCTCAGGTGTGAGTGGGGAGCAGGTGTGTTAAATTTGGTGTTTATCACTCTCACTTTCTCATACTGGTAACCGGAAGTTCAACATGGAACCTCATGGTAAAGAACTCTTTGAGGATCTGAAAAAAAGAATTGTTGCTCTACATAAAGATGGGCAAGGCTTCAAGAAGATTGCCAATACCCTGAAACTGAGCAGCAGCACGGTGGCCAAGACCATGCAGCGGTGTACAGGACAGGTTTCACTCAGAACAGGCCTCGCCATGGTCGATCAAAGAAATTGAGTGCACGTGCTCAGCATCATATCCAGAGGTTGTCTTTGGGAAATAGACGTATGAGTGCTGCCAGCATTGCTGCATGGGTGGGGGTCAGCCTGTCAGTGCTCAGACTATACACTGCACACTGCATCAAATTGGTCTGCATGGCTATCATCCCAGAAGGAAGTCTCTTCTAAAGATGATGCACAAGAAAGCCTGCAAACCGTTTGCTGAAGACAACCAGACTAATGAAATGGCTTACTGGAACATGTCCTGTGGTCTGATGAGACCAAGATAAACGTATTTGGTTCAGATGGTGTCCAGCGTGTGGCGGCAGCCAGGTGAGGAGTACAAAGACAAGTGCGTCTGGCCTACAGTCAAGCATGGTTTTGGGAGTGTCATGATCTGGGGCTGCTTGAGTGCTGCCGATACCGGGGAGCTACAGTTCATTGAGGGAACCATGAATGCCAATGTGACGGTAGTCACTTTGGTTGGAGGTCCTGTGGAACTCAGCTTACCTTAGAGGGGTTGGGAAAACCCTCTCTCTGCCCCCTAGTCTCCTCTTATGTGTAAGTCCCCTGTGTCTATTAGGGGCACAGGGTGACCAAGAACTCCAGTTGGGTCTGCACTAACCAGACTCGCTGTAAAACCACACCGGACTCAGCATTTGGTGTTATCCCGGCTATCCTGTGTTCTGTATGTGTGGTTTGTGTTGAACCTATGACAGCAATATTTAAGAACAATATTCCTCAAAGAAATATATAAAGATGAACAATTTCAGACTGTTATGATATTGGAAATGGTGTCCCATAGAACTCTGCTAGAAAGGTTGAGATGAGGTGGGGTTTGTTATGGTTAAGTACCTGCATTTATTTGTTCTATTGTTGTTCTGTCTGCCTTAAACCTATTATGGGATGTACGTGTGTATGTGTATTAGCTTCTAGAGGGGAGGAGGGGATTTCTCCAGCAGCCCTTCCTAGACTGTCTGTTGGAAAGTTGAATACACCTGTGTGTCATGTTACAGAATGTTGTTCCCCGCCCAGTGTGTTGTTGTTATGCAAAGAGGAGGAGGGGGGATTGTCCCCTGAGTTGTGATCTTTTGTGCCTGTGTTCAATAAAGTGTGAGTTGCTTTCAGAGACATACAAGCTAAGTTCAGGCTAGTTTTTGTATGTAGGGCAGCTGGAATATCTCCATCTATGTCCAGACTGGAGGAAGCCACATACTGACGGAAGACCACAAGTACGGTGTGGGTCGACGGTTCCGTTACACTGGTTGGCAGCGGCGGGATGCTTCCTGCAGTCTGGGACATCCAAACCTCCACCGGGATCCAAGGTCCGGATAACAGAAGAGGAGAGGTACAGATAACAGCTGCCATGGAAGAGGAATTTGGAAGGAGGTTGCGAGAGATGCGGATACAGCACAGGGGACCAATGTCAGAGAAGGTCCTGCTAGGATGGTATGATTCAATCCGCTTTGAACTCTGGAAGGAAACGCTAGCTTGTGAGCAGCGACACCAGGAAAAAATCCTCTCCTCCTTCCAGGAAAGGTACTGGTCGCAGTATGGATTGTGGGTGCTGGTTTTGGGAGATAAACCGCACAAGGAATGGAAAGCTGAATTAAGCAGGCTGGTCCAGGAGGAGATGCGATTGGATGAGAGGTACAGAGCTCTCCGCTGGTATGTAAGCCAAGTGTGCCCATGGACCGCGGACAACAGCCCAACAGAAGGCATTGGTTATGGCGGTCTGGGACTGTCATTAGAGAAGTGGTCAGAGGACCCTAACTTTGGGAGCGATTTGGAGTGGCGATTAGAGGAAATTATGGATTCCAGAGAAAAGATCCTGAACATCTCGGAAGTGCTCTGGGCACTGGAAGATATGGAGTTTCTGGCCATTCAGGAATGGGAGCTGGAGATCGCCTACAGACGGCTGATAGACTCTGCTCAGCACCAGCCAGCGTTACCGGGAGAGGAGATTGTAGGACCCTCGTCCCAGCAGCAGCAAACAGCACCACTGGGAGTGGAGATGGTCGGTCCCCCTACCCAGCACCAGCCAGCGTTACCAGGAGAGGAGATTGTAGGTCCCTTGTCCCAGCAGCAGCCAACAGCACTGGGGGTGGAGATGGTCGATCCCACTACTCAGCACCAGCCGTGGATTACAGATTTACCTGACTTTTCATCGAAGGATGATATGGGTGATAAATCACCTGCCAAAGTGTTGGCACTGGGCCTGAGTGCCACCAGCCTGTGCCCTGGACTTTCAGAAATTCCAGAGACTGAGGATTTAATAGTCTTTTCTGCTGAGGAGGAACATCTCAGTGAGCTTACAGCAGAAGAGCGGGCATCCAGGCCTAGCACTGCTGACCTCTGCCTGCAACAATTGGTGGCCCAGGAAGATGTGTGCAAGGCCACTGACTTTTCAGCTTACTTCCCTGCTGAACAACGGGCATCAGGGCCTAATATAACTGAGCTCTGCCCAACACCAACAGCAGCATCTGTGGAGTTACAAGAAGCTTCTACGGCAGAAGAGCTGACAACTGGACAGAGGGTCCAAGACATCTTCCCCACACCTGAGGCAGTTCCGGAGGCCCAGGGTGAGAAGGTGGTGGTCACTCCCCAGCAGCAGACGGCTTCCCAGAATGATGACACCAACCCAGCAGAAGAGCTGGCAACAGGGCAGAGTGCTGCTGGCCTCTGCCCTCAACTAACAAAGGATGGGTTTCCTGAGAAAGTAGATGGGACTACGGTCTTTACTTGCATATCCCAGGGATGCTGGGCAGTCGGCCCAGATCCCCAACAACCTGAGAAAGTGAGCCCAGCCACCCTGTCTTCTCTCCAGCAGCTGAAAGGACTCCTGGGAGAAGGGCCAGCCCACACTTCTCCCCAGCGGCGGGTATTTTTTACACAAGAGGCAGAGGTTGGCTGGGTGAGTAACGCTGTGTTCCGGACAATTTGTTTGGGGTACTGTGTGGTTACAGACATTGGGGGATGGGAACTATGGACTAACTTCGAAGTCAACCCGTTTGGGGTCTCCTCCTGCGTTAGTCTCCTTTGGAAAGGGGAGAGATGTGACGGTAGTCACTTTGGTTGGAGGTCCTGTGGAACTCAGCTTACCTTAGAGGGGTTGGGAAAACCCTCTCTCTGCCCCCTAGTCTCCTCTTATGTGTAAGTCCCCTGTGTCTATTAGGGGCACAGGGTGACCAAGAACTCCAGTTGGGTCTGCACTAACCAGACTCGCTGTAAAACCACACCGGACTCAGCATTTGGTGTTATCCCGGCTATCCTGGGTTCTGTATGTGTGGTTTGTGTTGAACCTATGACAGCAATATTTAAGAACAATATTCCTCAAAGAAATATATAAAGATGAACAATTTCAGACTGTTATGATATTGGAAATGGTGTCCCATAGAACTCTGCTAGAAAGGTTGAGATGAGGTGGGGTTTGTTATGGTTAAGTACCTGCATTTATTTGTTCTATTGTTGTTCTGTCTGCCTTAAACCTATTATGGGATGTACGTGTGTATGTGTATTAGCTTCTAGAGGGGAGGAGGGGATTTCTCCAGCAGCCCTTCCTAGACTGTCTGTTGGAAAGTTGAATACACCTGTGTGTCATGTTACAGAATGTTGTTCCCCGCCCAGTGTGTTGTTGTTATGCAAAGAGGAGGAGGGGGGATTGTCCCCTGAGTTGTGATCTTTTGTGCCTGTGTTCAATAAAGTGTGAGTTGCTTTCAGAGACATACAAGCTAAGTTCAGGCTAGTTTTTGTATGTAGGGCAGCTGGAATATCTCCATCTATGTCCAGACTGGAGGAAGCCACATACTGACGGAAGACCACAAGTACGGTGTGGGTCGACGGTTCCGTTACAGCCAACATGTACTGTGACATACTGAAGCAGAGCATGATCCCCTCCCTTCAGAGGCTGGGCCGCAGGGCAGTATTCCAACATGATAATGACCCCAAACTCACCTCCAAGACGATCACTGCCGTGCTAAAGAAGCTGAGGGTAAAGGTGATGGACTGGCCAAGCATGTCTCCAGACCTAAACCATATTGAGCATCTGTGGGGAATCCTCGAACGGAAGTTGGAGGAGTGCAAGGTCTCTAACATCCACCAACTCTGTGATGTTGTCATGGAGGAGTGGAAGAGGACTCCAATGGCAATCTGTGACGCTCTGGTGAGCTCTATGCCCAAGAGGGTTAAGGCAGTGCTGGAAAATAATGGTGGCCACACAAAATATTGACACTTTGGTCCCAATTTGGACATTTTCACTTAGGGTTTTACTCACTTTTGTTGCCAGTGGTTTAGACATTAATGGCTGTGTGTTGAGGTATTTTGAGGGGACAGCAAATTTACACTGTTATACAAGCTGTACATTCACTACTTTACATTGTAGCAAAGTGTAATTTCTTCAGTGCTGTCACATGAAAAGATATAATAAAATATTTACAAAAATGTAAGGGGTGTACTCACTTTTGTGAGATACTGTATATTGAAATTTTTATTATTTTGTATATACTACTAATGGCAATGATCAGCAACTTATAATGGGACTGCGATAGTTCGGCGGTAAATCTGACACTAATTGACGCTGGGTGGGAACTGACTGACACTGCCATCACCAGTGACACAAATACAGTGATAAGTGCTAATAATATGCACTGTCACTGTACTAATGACACTGGCAGAGAAGGGGTAACGTCTAGGGCAATCAAGGAGTTAAATGTGTGCCTAATAATGTTCACTGTGTGTGCTGTTTTTTCTAAGCGGTGAGCCGGTTTTTACTTCCTGCTTTGCAGGGAGAAAAAAATGGCACATTACTGACACAAGGCTCTTTTCTGTCGTTTGCTCAGCCGATCGATGGCTTCCAGCCATAAATCATTGGCTGGGACCCGCTGATCTGTTAGTGTTGTAGCAAATGGCAGCACAGCTAGGGCGGTGGGTGCTCGCTCACGCCCACTATTCGGGGAATACAAAATCATGTACATGTACTTGATCTAGTACAGCAGTGCCACCCTGTCACAGACAGAACCTGGAAGACAGATTGAGATTGGGGAGGGGGGGGGGGGTTTACTAAAATGGTGCACACAGAATCTGGTACAGCTCTGCATACTAACCAATCAGCTTCCAGGTTTTATTGCCAAAGCTTAATTGAACAAGCTGAAGTTAGAAGCTGATTGGTTAGTATGCACAGCTGCACCAGTCTTAGTAAATCTACCCCTTGGTGTCAATGTCCCTCATCCCTGTTCAATGATGGTTGTTCTTTCAAACCCCTTGTGAACAAATCTTGAGTCCTGACCTATAGATTTCCCCTCCTATGTTGGGACATTTGTTTTTTGAGAAGTTGCCTCATTTCCCCAATGTACAGGTCTGTACACTGCATATACCAAGTTACATCGCTAGCCACCATGACATCAAGCATCGAATTGTGTAACTTGTACAGAGCAGCTATGGAGGTTGTGACATGGTATTTCAATGTAAAATCCTGCTTGTGATAAAAAATAGGCGTTCAGTAGACGGAAGTATAACCTCCTGTCTGCCTGTGGTCTGGCTCTAAACTTCAATCTAAAGAAATCCACTGTGGATTGCTTTTCACAGAAACAGAAGAGCAGGAAGTGGTCTCCTAGAATGCAAAATATTATGGTATTAGTACAAATATATTCTGATCAGCCATAACATTATGACCTCCCACCTAATATTGAGTAAGTCCCAAATTTTACAACACAGCCTTGACCCGTCTAGGCATGGACTCCATTAGAAATCCAAAATTTGAGACCGCACTCAAGGTGTATGTTGAAATCAAAAGATATCCTTTATTCTTCATAAATGAAAATAGACAGACAGTGTGCAGACAGACGTGCCAGGTTGACGCGTTTCACGACGCTGTAGGTCGCTTACTCATAACCATTATGATTTCTACAGTTCTTGGATTACGGATCTGACCTGCACCAGGTTTTGGAACACACACCTAAGCGGCTTCTTCCCCCCATTGCTTCGCTTCATTCATAGACTCCATTAGACCACTGAAGGTATGCTGTGGTATCTGGCACCAGGCCCAAGCTGTTATTAGTAGACCACTGCCTTCTCCAGCTTGCCTTCTTCCCATACTACATCCTGGTTCCATCTTTGCCCAGGTAAGTGATGCACACACACCTGGCCATCCACATGATGTAAAAGATGGTTCATCAGACCAGGCCACCTTCTTCCATTGCTTCATGGTCCAGTTATGATGCTCATGTGCCCATTGTAGGCACTTTTGGCTATCGACATGGGCTAGCATAAGCACCCTGACTGGTCTGTTGCTATGCAGCCCCACACGCAATAAACTGTGATGTGCTCTGTATTCTGAAACCTTTCCATCGGAACCAGGATCAATGAACCTTGGCTGACCATGACCCTGTCACTGTTTCACCAATTTTCCTTCCTTGGACCACTTTTGGTAGGTCCTGACCACTTCAGACCAGGAACATCCCACAAGAGTTGAAGTTTTGGAGTTGCTCTGACCCAGTTCTTACCCCAGCCATTACAATTTGGTCCTTGTCAAAGTCACTCAAATACTTACACTTGCCCATTTCTTCTGCTTTCAACACATGAACTTCAGGGACAATGTGTTCATTTGCTGCCTAATACATCCCACTAACTTTCAGATGTTATTGTGATGAGATAATCAGCGTTATTCACTTCACCTGCCTGTGTCCATAACGTAATGGCTATTTAATTATTACAATTCTAACCCAATCACTTGCAGTTTACAACGTTCAATGCTGCTGGCTCTCTCAGTGCTGCCTCCCTAAATTTCCAGTCTTCACAGATAAGAGCTGGCAGTGGACAGCTCAGTCTGGAGTAAGTTTACTAGTTTGGAGAAGGGAAGAGCAGGGGAGTGCCTTGCCACCCTAGGCTACAAGGTGGTTTGTTTCTATTGATGCACACTGGGTAGGGAGACACAACTCTAGTCCCTGCATGCAAGAAAGAAAGGAGCCACCCTAAATCAGGAAATCCAGGATAGTGGTCATGGCACCAGCTCAAACTGGAACTGAGGGTTTAATATCACTTGAAGTTGTAATGCAAACGTAAAAAAGGCCACTATGCTTACAGATTACTTGACTGTGATGCAGGTTGGAGAGTTCCATAAGCTTGAGATTTGTACTATTTTAAAGCTTCTATTTGACAATAATGGTGGACAGAAGTTGTTACAAAACAATGCTCTCCTTCCTATTTAGTATTCGTTCACAATAACAGGTTGATGGCTCCAGGATCTAGTCAAAGTGCGCCTTCCATTATTTTGTATTGAATTTCATATTAAATCACAAAGGTGGCTTTGTCTGGGATACAAAAACACAGTGGGGGCTTCAGCTACTATGAATTATTTTCACGTTCTTTTAAGAATGTTGTGCTATGGTCCTGGGGTGTGTACTGCACAGAAGATATCTATACAGCACAAAGTGAAGTCCAGTTGTGATCACAAGCAGCCAGCAGATCCCCATTATAGGTTGAGGTAATAGGCATTTTTAATGCTGCACACGCCATGGGATCCAGGGGTCTATTCACATGCGATACAATGTCACATGACCTATTTGTATAAATTGTTGCATGAGACAATTTAGGATCCAATTCAGGAATAAAAAAATGCCAAATGTGAGATAATTATCTACAAAGCCTAATTAAAATCAATTCACTGAAAAAAAAAAAAAACATGTTATTTGTCCTATGGTACAGGCGTTCATTATTTTAGGAATGTGGAAAATAGCAATCAGGGGAACTCTGCACTGGCTGGTAAGTTTCATAGTATCAAAATTCTTAGGGCTCTTTCACACAGGCTGACCGTTCAGATCCGCCTGTCCGTTTTATTGGATCTGAATGGTCCCCCCATGCATCCCTATGGGGCATCGGATGTCAGTGGAGACATGTCCGCTGACATCTGATCCGTCAAATCTGGAGGGATGGAAACCCTATTCCTCTATCCACCCTGCTTGTGTGGATGGTTAAATCCCTTTCTTTTTTGATTATTAAGCCCACAGGCTGAATAAAAAACAATCATCATTTTATGGCCAGCCTTAAGCCGACCATAGATAGATTGAATCTCAGCCAGTTCAACAGGGGCCGACCAAGAGTCAATCCATATAAAGGCAGGCTGATTGTACCCAAGTCAATTCATAGATCGACTTGGGTACAACTAGCATGTTGGATTTTTAGCATGCGACTATAGCCACTAGCAGTAATCATTGTTCCCTGCCCCCCCCCCCCCCCCCCACCAGGAGAACACAATAGCTCAGTGGGAGGAATATTTAAGTGTTGATGGGGGAATCAAGGAATTGTATTTCCTGTAACCCGTGGTTGCAGGAAAGTTGTATGATCTATAGCCTGCCTTAGTATGTCTTTATGGATCTACCCTGATGCAGTGTTATAGCCTATGAAAACGGAAAACTGAGAAAAAAAATCAACAAAAATAATGCTGAATTAAGTGCCTAACACTGCAAAATAAAAAAATAAAAACTAATTTTTAAGTAAGACATGTTTTAATTAATTAACTGTTTTTTAAAGAAATACAGCATGAGGTACTTGAAGGAAAAAATTCATGTGGTTAAGGTGGAACTTTAGTCAGAAAATGAACCCTGCTCTGCACATGCCTAGTTGCTCTCCAGTTTTTGGCACTGCCGAAAATGTAGAGGCCGATCTGCTGACAGCCTTAAGATTTACTGCTGCTCAGAGGCCCTGGGCTTCAGCAAAATTGTAGCCTTTGGTAAGAAGAAACAGGAGCAATGCTGGAGGCAATTTATAGCACACAAGAATTTTGGTAACAATTATTAATGTGGAATGTATGTAACTTGCTAAAGAACATTATATTTTATCAAGTTGGTATGGGTAAAGTTCCGCTTTACCTCTTAGTAAATTAACCCCCCGTATGTGTCTTTAAAATGCACACAGTAGCAGATCTTTCCCAGTCCAGAGCTGAAATCACCATTCTTCTTCTAGTGCCTAGTCCGTCACATCAATATATTCTTACAGATAATGGTGGCATCCTTTATAGGGAGAACTGTATGTATTGGGTATAACCGTATCAATTCCTCTGTGGGCTTCATCCAATTCTTGATTTAGATGTCAAGTGTTCCCTTTTCACACCACTGAAGAAGCTTAATCTGTTTATGTTTCTAAAATATCCCCATAAATTAATTAAAATATTCTACTGTTTTTTTTTTGCATACAATGTTTAAAGTATATCAACATAAATTGTATAAAAATGTTATATATTGCAGATTACCAGTTCTTGGTTGTGGTGACTCCATTAGATTTATTTTTTATCAGCCTCCTTTTTTTAATTTTCAACTAGTTCAAATAGTGGGACATTTTTTATCACGATCAATATTAATTTATATTAACTCAAATTTTTCTTAAAAGAGTTTATATGCCCCCTTATTTAGGTTAACTTAGGGTATATACACACAACACATCACGTGTGTTAATACATGCACATTTTTTTTGTAAGATTCCCTGCCCTGCCTTGCTGACATTGATCAATTGATCAGAAAAGTGGACTATGCCTTTAAAAACCTGACTTAGGACTTTGTTGCACTACCAAGCCTACTTTTAAAGTGTAAGTTGTACCTTGATACTGGAAGAAGCCATGGTGGGAGTTTTAACATTATATATTAACATTATATAGCCTAACCCATGGGTCCTCGACCTGTGGCCCTTCAGCGGTTGTGAAGCTACAAGTCTCATTAGACATTGAAAGGCTGTCAAACAAGCATGACTCCCAAAGCCAGAGGCATGATGGGACTTCTGGTTCCGCAAAGCTGGAGGGCCACAGGGTTAAGCACCCGTGGCCTAAGGGCTACTCCGAAGTGGTGACATCACTGATTCTTCTAGTGAACGCCCTCCAGAATCCTCGGAGCAGGTGATCTATAGAAACTTTAAGCACAGTGCTGATTTAAAGTAGTGGGATTTCTAGCGTTTGATCCTATAACGCTGCAGTTATCACTTCAGGGTGTTTCCAACAGGCTGCGAGTCTGTGGACTAAACATGACTCTGTTGTTCAAGATCACCGTTTGAGAGAGGGACAGTGCGATCGGCTCAGCCACCTGTTGGAAAGAGAGCTATCCTGTGAATAACTGCTGTGATACTTTGAATTTTCCTGACTTCTTCGGACAATTGATCAGGGTTGTGTCTATATTTTTTTCCTTCTTTTTGTACTTGTACAAAGAACAACATTGTATTTTTTTTTTTGGTGTACCCTGCAAATGAAAAGGTTTTTATTCTAAGTCTAGAATAAAAGTTAAATTAAATCCAAAAAAAAAAAATACATGCACATTGTGTTGCAAATGGTAAATTATATACCCCAAATTGGTGTATATCCCTCGCGCCTATGGTGGTCCTATTGTGAGGAGGGAGGGGGGATTGCGGTGTGGGGGGTGGGTTGGGAGTGGTGATAGCAGCTGCTATAGAATAGGTAGTAGTTGAAAGAGGAAAAACCCCAAATAGTGGGATTTATTATAGCGCTTGCTGGTACTACTCAGGGATGGGCAATTGCTTGTCTATACCCCGGATAGTGGAATTTAGGCCATGTGGAACGCACGCTGCACACTCCGGGAGCCTGGTGGAATGCAAGCCGGTAGTTACCGCTCTCCACTCACAGGCACCATCTGTAGCAGGCGCAATCTTGAACTTTTAAACTTTTTTGTACTGTGCAATAGCAATACGTAATAAAGGCTACTTTTTAATGGTACTGCACTATCTGGAGCACTTTATTTTTCCCTAAAACGGACCCTGAGGACCGAGGATATCCAGGAGAGGGATCCCATACCGCAGAGGGACTACAAGGCCCAGCAGATATCTTTTTAGGCCCAGGAGGCCATAAAGCCCTGAAGGTCTTTTTGCCATATGGTACTTAAGATTCACTAAATCTGGTGAGTGCTTACCTCCCATTAATCCATAATAATCACGCCCAAGTACCAGCAGTTGGACTACTGAAGGACCCAGCACTAAGCACCTGCACTTTATCTACATGGCACCGAAGTTTACCATTTATGCACTAAAGTCACCTATGAACTGTCAAATTTGGACATTCCTTGGCACAATTTTATTATATTTTTTGGCACTTATATGCACTTTATGACACACTAGGTTTTATTGTGTATTTTTTATCATCATTTTACTGTGGAATATATTTCTGTGTGATCTATTTTATACAATATGAATTGTGAATAACACTGTAACACAGTCACGTGCTACACACATAATTTATTTATATTTATACCACTTTGATGGCCTAAATTTCACTATCCGGGGTATAGACAAGCAATTGCCCATCCCTGAGTAGTACCAGCAAGCGCTATAATAAATCCCACTATTTGGGGTTTTTCCTATTTCAACATTGTGCTGCAGTGCGTTGCATTTTTTTGTAACGTGTTATGACATGCTGGTATGGGTTTTGCACGCTTTATTTTATTTTTTTAAGGGTGTATACTTTATTTAAAGCAGTTTTTTGAGTAGCAGTGAATTACTTTACGTGCATTCATGAGTTTGAGTGCATTTGCATTGCGCTGAAGAATAGTAGTGTCTGCTGTATTTATTTTTAGCACTGGGCAAACGCAACATCATGGTGTGAATTCCATTCATTGGGAACCATTCTTTATTATTGCCATGTGCTGGGCATGTGTTTACAAACACTCCACAAGACTTCTCGTGTATAAACCCTATGCTGTCTAAGGATGGCTGTAGGTCTTGAAATGTAAGTGCCGGTTCACATATATACGATGCGAGAACCCTGCGAATTCACTGCGGGTTCCCGCTTCGCATTCAAATCGCAGGTAGTCCACACTGCCATATGCGAATCGCTGGGGGTGTCAATACATAGTTAACGACACCCTCAGATCAGTTCGCATATCTCAGTGCGAACTGTCAATTTGCACATGAATCGGATCGCATGGGTGTGAACACCCATGCAATCCGATTCTGCTGCGGACCCAAAAAAAGGGTCCTATGCGTGTTTTGTCCGAATCCAATGCAAATTCAACCATACAATCTGTATGACTGAATTCACATCGCACAGACATCACATGTGATTTTGAGAGCAGTGCGCTCCGAATCACATGCAATGTCTTTCATCGCTATAACGTGAACCGGGACTAAAGGTGAGAGGTCACCTGACGTCTATAAATGTTCCCTTGCCCACCTGCTTGATGTTCTGCTGACCCACTAGAGGAGTCAAGAGGGATGTAACAGCTACACTATTCTCTGCCTTATGCTTTTATGTCTAATTAGTAATAGAAAGATGGCATGATTTATCAGTATGAATTCAGGGAGGTGATAGGTCTGAAACTGAACTCAGAGGGTTTGTCACTTCTGACCCTTAGCTGAAAGGGCCTTCCTTATTCAACCTTATTAAAATCAAATAAAGTGGTAAATATAAATCTTTCATACTTAAAGTGGTTGTAAACCCACTTTGTTGACATTTACCTATAGGCAAGCCTATATTAAGGCTTACCTATAGGTGCTATAAATATCTCCTAACCATGCACCGTTTAGGAGATATTTACAGTGCATGCAGCCGATGACGTCATCGGCGCATGCGCTCTGAAGGAACGGCCACCCGTGCCGTTCCTTCAGAGGCCAGTGCCGTGAACAGCGCCTCCCGCGTGCATGCGCGGAAGTGATGTAATCGCACCTCCGGCCAATCAGATGGCCGGAGGACGCGAATAAGGAAGCAGGGCGGGCAGACATGTCGGCCGCCCAGTCGCTGAGCGGGCGGCACTGTGAGGGCTTTGTTTTAAGGTATTTCATAATGAGCTGCGATGCATACTAGCTCATTATGCCTTTGTCTTTACAGGTTTTTTTTTTTCTCCTTTTTTTTTTTTTTTTAGGGTTTACTTCCTCTTTAAAGCTGCAAAAATATAATATCTAATGTTTACATTTTCAGAATCTTGCATATACCCAATTGTGACTAAATAAATGCAGGCACTTCACGTGTTAGAATAGAGTATGCAGGGATGACCAACTATCATTGGGCATAATTTAGATTATATTATGGAAGCATTTAATAAATTAGCTTTTCCTATATTCTGCTTATGTTCAGTATGTTGCAGCAGCCACTTAGGCTTGGGGCCCACTTTTAGAACCTTTGGTAACTCTAATGGTCTGTTTGCCCCGAGGTCCTGGCATTCACCCAGTGCACAAAGCAGCAGATGTACTGATATGCTTCTGTTATATTTACAGCTTGACATCTCCCTCTGGCTGTCTTGCAGTGACATAGGTCACATATGCTCTTACATTCAAACAGTATGTTGGAATCGCAGCAGGTGACAAATTTAGTAACATCAGAAGGAAGCATGTTGTGGAAGCCAAGAAATACTTTTGGAACATTACTGTCAAATCTTAAAAGATGTCAGCCAAATGATGAATATCATGTCCCTCCAGGCACTTTACAGACATGTTATGTATGGTATTCTTTGTCTTTTTAGAGAGCCAAGCATATACAGCATGTATGCTCAGCTGCTGATGAGATCTTTTCCTGGAGATTGACTCTCGTATGTGAATATTGTGCGCTTATTTGTGTGTATTATCATGATTCCATGTAATGTGCCTTTTGTACCGTATGTGAATATTATGCGCTTATTTGTGTGTATTATCATGATTCCATGTAATGTGCCTTTTGTACCGTATGTGAATATTGTGTGCTTATTTGTGTGTATTATCATGATTCCATGTAATGTGCCTTTTGTACCGTATCTGAATATTATGTGTATATTTGTGTGCATTATCATGATTCCATGTAATGTGCCTTTTGTACCGTATCTGAATATTGTGTGCTTATTTGTGTGTATTATCATGATTCCATGTAATGTGCCTTTTGTACCGTATCTGAATATTATGTGTATATTTGTGTGTATTATCATGATTCCATGTAATGTGCCTTTTGTACCGTATGTGAATATTGTGCGCTTATTTGTGTGTATTATCATGATTCCATGTAATGTGCCTTTTGTACCGTATCTGAATATTGTGTGCTTATTTGTGTGTCTTATCATGATTCCATGTAATGTGCCTTTTGTACCGTATGTGAATATTGTGTGCTTATTTGTGTGTATTATCATGATTCCATGTAATGTGCCTTTTGTACCGTATGTGAATATTGTGCACTTATTTGTGTGTATTATCATGATTCCATGTAATGTGCCTTTTGTACCACTCACTCACAAAACATTAAACACCAGAAATGCAGCTCATTTTTTATTGAATGCTGAAAGGAAAATAAATGAGCTATGACATGAAAAAGATATATCCTATTATCAAGTGCGATTGAATGTCATGCCTTTCCCCTCTGCAGCTGACAAATTCAGTCTTTGGGTTCTAGACAGTGCAGATCCTCGGGATTTCCTAACAAGAACATAGACCTTGTTTAAAAAAAACAGTCTTCCATAAAAACTGTGTTGTCTACAGCCACCTATCCGATGTTAGCTTTCTGATTTGCAATATCAGGTAAAATCTTGGGTCCTATTTATTAAAGCGGATCTTCACTGGATCTGAGCACCACAAACCAAAAACACGAATTCATTTTTAATATTTAACGCAAACTCCCCCATTCCATCCATATCTCCATGCTTTATTTTGCTGAGAAATCACTTTGAAAAACAACCCCCTACCATTTCTGGCCAAGGCCATCTTGAGTAAAGGCAAATGATATATATAGCATTTTCTTCCTGGAATTATTCTGCCCTTATGGGCCATACACACTATAAGATTTTCTGAAGACTTTTTCCTTTAGATTTACCAAAACCAGATAATATGAGGTCAAACCTAAACACTTTCAATTTGTATGCAATCTGGCAGGCCCTTGCACTACATAGAAAAGGTAAATCTGAAGGAAAAAGTCTTCAGAAAATCTTATAGTGTGTGTGGCCCTTTAGCTCAAGCATGCATGAAGGAGAGTGTGCTTAGCTGAGAAAACCCTCCTCCCCTCCTGAAGGCTCCTGGGATCTATGACATCATGTGCCTAGGCAAGAAACCAGGAGGTAACTAAAGATATATAGAAAAAATTAAAATAAGTAATATGATATACTTTCCTATCTACTTACTAATGCTAGCAGCATGGGGATTAAAAATAATCAATGTTGATTGGGAGAGTGAAGTTCCACTTTAAGATTTCAAATTGTTAATTGCTGCTTTTTTTATATTTCCCCTTCCAGAATTGACCAGAAGGTTTTCTGATAATCATGTTTCCTACTTCCGTTCATTTGTTCGGCACTTGTGGTATACACCATTACTTCTAATACAAGCCAATCACTAGTTAGATTCTATTTTGATGCTTTTTTATAGCTTTTTCCAATATGTTCTTCGCAAACAATTAAAAGCCACTTTCTAGTAGTGTGCCAGCCTATAAAACCTGATTTAGTCCCCAACCTCTTTATGAAGAGGCTTTGAAAGATCAAGTGGTATTGGTAACTGTGCATAACAACGACAGTTCTAATTTTCAGACGCTTTTTGGAAGTGAGGCCCTCTTTATTTGATGCTATGTAGATATGTATATGTTCTGCTCTGAGCATTTCACATGAGCCAACACTGCAGATACGGACTCTCTATGCAAACACTTGACCTAGGACTTTACCTCGTCAGATAAAATGTTCCTACACAAAATATCTCAGGGAGTTCATAATTATTTTACATAAAGAAAATGCTGATTCTCCCTTAACAACAAACCTATTCCATGAATGTTTTTCCATGATTTTCATGTTATGACTTTTTAGGATCTTCCGTAGCATCCACTCGAGCATCACCTGTTGATATAGTGAGGGTATAGTGTCTACATTATCTTCATGCTGTACAGTTTGAATCGTCATGCCATTAACCCCTTCACTGCAGGCTTGGCATAGAACGGTCAGTGTCAGAACAACAGTAGGAGACGACAGGTAGGTTCTGATACACAAATGGGAGGAACAAAGCAGAAAGCTGCTGATCACTAGCATGTGAGGGAGACAAGTTATCAAATGCTACGCTGATCATAACTAACGGAAGCTGGGCTCCTCCAAAAAGCTCAATATGCCCCATCTCAAATGACAACTAAAATAATGCTTTTCTTTTCAAATACACCAGCTATCACACACAACTGTAACAGCACAGAATACACTGTAATGGCAGACGCTGTTACTCTCAGCATCATTAACAAGTTTGACAGGCATGAGCAAGAAATTGATCATTTGATAAATATTCTTCTACCCTGTCATCAAGGAGAGCTGCCTCTGTCCTCTAGATTATAAAGCCACCAGAGGGCCTTTGGAAGGTTGGTTGGCCACACAAGAATGATTTTCAAGTTACATTTACGAGACAACAAGAGTTTAGCTATGGGAAGCAGAAATGACTAGGATGTACTTGCTTTTTTGAGAAAGGGATACCCGTGGAGTAGATAAAGGAGATGAGCCTCGGCCTATTGCCAAAACCAATTATCCACGTATCAGAAAATGTAGGAGGGTTAGAGTAATGAGCTGCAGTTTTGTCCAATTGTGTATGTTTAAAAAAGGCACACCTGCACATTATCAGAGAAACTGCCAGGGTGACTGCCTAAGAAGCTCTGTAGAGGTTCATATACATGCTCTCAAGGTGTGCTCTAGAAAGGAAGCCAACATCAAACTCTCTGCTGATCTGCAGCGAGGCATTCGATAAAGTGAAGTATGCAGCAAGGAATGTGGGTCATTTCAGGTGCTCTGCTGGTCTGGAGTCCAAAAGAGTTAACTCAATGCTCCCCAGTCTCTAATATATGAGCTGTCCTGTTTGGACGCTCTGCATGATCGTTTAAGGAAATTATTAACCCAACATGCTCTACTGCCTGAAGCAAGAAAGGGATTATTTTGAGAGGCACTGCAAACTTGGTCAGGAGTTAATGCAAAGTGCTAGCAAATTTACAGCAGGTGGGAGAGTAAAGTGAGAAGAAATAGAAGGGTTACAGGAGTTTCTCTGCAGTTTGCTGTAGGAAGGGGGTTAATGTGAGATGTCCTGTACCGATGAAATGATATAATTCTGTGTCTGGGGGATGTCAGGGATCATGCAGGCTCATTGCCTCTGGTGTCCTGGCTGGGTGACAATGACATTGAGACTTGTATATATATTTATACCCCAAGAATCCCACCCTTAATATCTACAACCCCTTGGTTACTCCAAGTAAATATCTTCTGTGGGGCAACTGAACTCCACGTGTTCCTGGTAGAATTCTTGGAAAGCTCGTCTAGAAAGAGAAAAAAGGAAGAGCAGTCATCACAAACTTCTCACATTCTGGTTGTGCCAATTATCAAACATCAAATAGAAGATACAGTTTTTAGTCTGGCAACTGGTATCTCTGAGAGGTTCTATGGTTGTGTAGGACTTGTAGCGCCGCTGAAAGCCAATGGATGAAAGTTTCCCCCACTGGTGTTAGGACGAGGGAGCAGGCATCTATCCACTGATTCAGAAGTGTAAAGCGTATATAATTGACATGCCACTCAAGCCAACCTGGGGCTCTAGGAATATTTGTGATGGTATGTGGTCTATGACCAAGGCCTGGTGGGGTGGGCACAATGCATCAGAGGGTGTGACCAGAGCAGAGGCCACATACCATCAGAAATATTCCTAGAGCACCGGGTCGGCTTGACCTGCATCTCACTTCTACATGCTTTACACTGCTGAGAGGTTCTACTCATAAATGTCATGCATAAAACTGTATTTCTAAAATTTGCTTTGTAGTAAATATCATTTTTTTTAAGTGTCACCTATTTATAAAGCGGCTTCATACCGCAGCCCAGTTATTATCAATGATAATATTCAAGCAAATGTATATTGTAGAAAAAATGTAATAGTTTAGACTTTTTTTTTGTCCTAAAGCTAATGGCAAGCGAGGCGCAATACGCGGCTCACCACATGGGATTGTGGCTGCCGCGTTAGGATAATAAAGTTTTTAATAAAAAAAAAAAAAAAATGTGAATATCTCTTTAAGCCGCGCGTGGCACGCATGGGTCTTTCAGGCGGGAAAAACGTGACTTCTCGTCACATAGGCGGACACGTGACCTTCTAGAACCTTCCGTCACGTGGTCAAATAGGCCTATATAAGCGGCTGCATGAGGGCTCCGGACACAGTTGGTCTAGTACGGCGTAGCAAGCTCCCCTCCCCCCCACCCGTTGTCTGCACTTTTATGTGGCTTGTCACCCTCATTATGAGGGGGGACTTCTGATTTATTTATTTATTTATTAATTTGCTTGAGTTTTTTATGACTAAGCGATAATTTTATTTGCATATTTATTTGGAGTTTGAATTTTTCAATATTTATTAGATTTTTGAATTAATAAAGTCATTTGAGTTATTTATTTATTAAATTTATTTATTGATTCACTATTTATTTATTTATTTATTTATTTATGCCAACAAAAGTGCCGCGGCCATTTAACTACCAATGAAATTATGTTGGGTCTTATTTTTAGAATAAGTGATATTTATATAATTGGTGCAGTCTACATTCCCATGTAATTTATTTTTTTTTTTTTGCAGATAAATCATGAAGAAGGATCTTTTGCTCTTCTTTTCCTCAGTCTGTATTTTTAATTATTGTTTACACTAAATTTTAATATCACTCTAGTCAATCATTTTCAAATTCAAATTAGACTGTGGAAGAATTAGGTCCATTAAAATAAATTATTTTGTTATCCTTTATAAACGGCTTCCTTTATGTGCACTGGCAGTAGCTGAATCTAATGCCAAAATTCAGTACCATCCATCAATAGTTTACTGTGTCTGCAGCAGTGGCAAATTATAATTATCACTAATTGGCTAGTGTATCCTGTCATCTGCACAAACACATGCAATCTTGTAAGCAATGGTAATGGAAAACATGGTCATTATTGTGATCCGTCCACATATTGGTAATAATGAACAGCAGTAAATTAGTAGTAAACACTCATTCTGTATTAAACTCACCCCACACATTCGGCTACACGTCGCATTGAATCCTGGGAAACAAAGACATGGCACGCAAATCGATTGAGGACAGGATGTTTTGTGATGAAGCCAAAATAGCTGTATCAGCAAATGAAAAATAGATTAAAAATATGTAAATATCACATACAAATGAACTGCAATTATCTTCATAATATTCTGCTCACTAAAAGTTAAATAAAAAAAAAAAAAAAAAACACCAGCACCTAAAAACCAAAAATTATGAACCAAAATAAAAGTAACAAAATGAGAGAAAAACTCCCCTTGAACTGTCCTTTTGTTTTGACTGTTTGCCTTTAGTTCTTTTATTTGTAAGAAGAAAAACACTGACCATGCTTTTGCCCATAGCTAACATTTGCCCAAATCTAATCTGCTAAGAGGTGCCCAGTTCCTAAAATCATGTCATTTCTTACCAGCTGTTACGTGGATGACAACCACAAAAGGAAATATTCTTCATCTGGAAGAAATGACTGCAGCGCTCATCCTGCAGAATAACAAATCAGAACGATATTATAAGACAGAGGATCTCGACAATCAGTTGTACAGTAACTCTGTTCATAGAACTGCAAGCATTGGAAATAACATCTAGTCCCTTCATTTCTAAATATTCTCTGCAATTGTTTGCATCTCTCAACTGGTTCTAAAAGTAATAAATTAGCTACATTGGGGTCAGTGCAGTAAGCATAATGTGTGTGGGATTTATATACTGCACTTTATTTACTATTTTTCCAATTAAAATATTGTTTTGAATTCAATACCAGTTTTAATGCACAAATGAGCTGAATGTACTACAATGATTTGTAAGTATAAATTGAAGATAAAAGGACGTTTTAGGCAAAAAAATACAGATATATGTGAAATAATCTTGCATTTGTTAAATAACTATGAAATGCAAAAAATGTCAGAGTGTCATCATGTTTGTATAAAACAATATAGTACTGGGTTTACTTTAGGCACTCATATAGGGAAGTGGCTCAGTCAAAAATAGCACCCTCCCATGAGCAATACAATCTGCATCTACATCTGCATTAGATGACATTCCCAGTCACTGATAATCCTGTAGTTGAGCAGTGCTGTATCTTGGCCTAGGCCAACAAGGCCCAGGCCTAGGGCAGCACTTTGCAGGGGGGCAGCAAAAAAGCTGATGGGGCTGCACTGATATGCCGCATTGATGGGCAGTAATGAGGTTGCACTGATGAGCACTGATGGGCACTGAGGAAGCTGAACTCATGGGAACTGCTATAGACTGTGGTTTACAGATTACAGGGTGGGTCATAAACAGGAAAGGTTATGGCCTTTACAGGAAGGGGTGGGTCATATTTAAATTAGGGGTGCCCAAGTTTAGTCAGGCCTAGGGCAGCACAAAACCTAAATACACCACTGTAGTTGAGTTCTATATACCCCTTGCAAAACCTCTCATTGGTTTACCATGGATGAGGGTGATACCCTGAGTGATCATCTGCTCTAATACCCCATATAGCCAAGTGTGCAATGCATATTTACTATACAATAGTATTGTAATGTTAAAGCGGAGCAAATCCCAACAATTTGACAATTTTCCCAAAGCAGTTACATTCAAGTCAAGCCATGTATGATAACTGTTACATTTTCTTCTGCTCTCAACCTAACTGTCAATCCTTCAAATGGCTGGCGTCATAACTGATCACATGTGCAGTATGGAAACTTCAGATCAAACAGAGGCTGAAATGGCAGCTTCTGTGGCTGTAAAGGATAGGGGGGTTTATTTCCACTTTAATTATTATTCTATGAACTTGAAATTTAGGCTAAAGCCAGCCATACATGGATCACAATGCAGCTAGTTCAGCAAGGACCAGTCAAATTCAATCCATATATGGATAGGGTGATTGTACAAAAATGGATCTACTGATCGACTTCTGTACAACCGCCCTATCAGATTTTTGTACTCAATTAGTGTATTCTAAAGGAGGGGGAGTCTCCCCACTGTCAGCATATTAGGAACAGCTGGAGAATTCCCCCATCCACCTCGAATGTGTGGATAGATAAATCAAGCCTTTTTTTTCCTTCAACCTGCTGGCTGAACAAAAAAAAGGATCTGGGGGCCCTAATGGAAAACAGGCTTGGCAGCGGCATGCAATGCCAAGCCGCTGCAAGCAAAGCCAATGGAATACTGGCATTTATAAAAAAGGGGATTCACTCCAGAAATAAAGAGATTATTCTCCCTCTCTACAAGACTCTGGTCCGGCCACATCTGGAGTATGCTGTCCAGTTCTGGGCACCGGTCCTCAGGAAGGATGTGCTGGAACTGGAGAGAGTCCAGAGAAGGGCAACAAAAATGATTAGGGGAATGGAGGACATCAGCTATGAGGAAAGACTACAAGCACTGAACCTATTCTCTCTGGAGAAGAGACGATTGAGGGGGGATATGATATCAATGTACAAATACTGTACTGGCGACCCTAGCATAAGGAACAAACTATTCAGAGAAAGGGAATACAATAAGACACGTGGCCACTCAATAAAACCAGAGGAAAAACGGTTTAACCCTAAAATACATAAGGGGTTCTTCACTGTTAGAGCAGTAAGGATGTGTAATTCTCTTCCACAAGCAGTCGTATCAGCAAGGAGCATCGATAGTTTCAAAAAACTATTAGATGGGCACCTTAGAGACCACAACATACAGGGGAATACAAAGTACGGTTAACAGCAAACACACACACACATCATAGGTTAAACTGGATGGACTGATGTCTTTTTTCAGCCTCACAAACTATGTAACTATGTATTATCATTGGGCTGCTTGAGCCATTTAATGTGTACCATGGTGGCCTTCCACATAGCAGCTCTTATGAAGTGTCTTGTGCTCTGGTCCATTTTTGTACACCTCAGAAAGTATGCAAATGTCAAGGATTTGGAGCAATAAGGTAATAACGTTTCTATATTTAAATATTAAAGTTGTTTCAAATGTAAAAAAAATATTTCTTACCTCTGGCCTGTCATTTCCTCTTAGGATGAGTTTTACACCACGCAGAGAAATCTCCAGTTCACAACTGGCTGGCGGTCGCAGGTGTACTGTCAGTTTCCTTGCAGTTGCAATCTGATTGTACGATAAGAAATAGCACACAGCAGTTAATCACAGTTGCTGGTATTTTAAACCTTAATTATCACTTCATACAGTGGAAGCAGGTATTAATGGATAAGTTCACCTTTATAAAAAAAAATAACAAACGCATAGGAAAAAAGTGCATTATTTTTTTTTTCACAGGAGCCTGCAGAGCATTGCACTCATGATCAGTGGATCAGGCTCCTGCAGACACGTCCTCCAGCTTTCCTGCCTGTACGTCTGTACAGGCTTTCTGTTTGAAAGCTACAGAAAGTGTTAATGGACTATGATGGAGCTCATTAGCACCCTCTCAGTCCACTGAGAACTACAAGCCATCTGCTGCGGTGGCAGACAGCATTTGTAGTTTTCTTTTTCACTGATTTCTGTGAGTTAATGACGTGGCTGTGCAGGTAGAGCCCTGCACAGCGACAATGATTTTAAAATATGACAGTGGCTGCAGGGGGCAGGTTCCCCAGCCCACTGTCACAGGGGAAGCAGTTAGTGGAAGAGGGGAGCAGGAGCTGGTATATGTTACATGTTACACTGTAAAAATGGGTGTAACATGTTCTAAAAACTAGTAAACATATCCTTTTAATCAATATTTAGCCTCTCAGTTTACTCTGTCCTAGCACCATCATGCAGTATACTTTGCTGTCATTGTTTGTAGTCTGTCCATAGACTACATTCATGTATGAATATTCGTACATGCCACAGAAATTGAGGGTTCCATAATGAAGATTAATCTTAAAAATAATAGTTTTATCCTGTTTTACAAATGAGGAGCTCATATTCATCCTATATTTAAATAGTATGTAAACCCAAAATGTCATATTCCTGATATGAGTCCCTATACTTGTATACTGACCACACTAAGCAGGAGAACACACCATGGCATGTTCTCTAGCTGGGAACTCAGCTTGCTCTCCTCCAATGATCAGACTTGTCCTCACACACCCCCCCTCGCACAGCCTTTTACTGGGAAGATTAGTGTACTGCTGTTTCTCCTCCCCCCAGAACCTGAGTACCTGATCACTTATAAAAAGAGAAAAAAGGTATGTATGTTTTTATGTATCTATACACAAATGATTTGTCTTTCATTTCTATTTTAAACTCAGCGGCTTGTTTTACAAGGTGATAGTTTACAATCACTTCAAGATTGTCTGAAAGATGCCTTCAGTATAAAAGGGTCTTACCTTCTGCATAGCTGCACATAAGATACCATTGCCTTGATGATGTGGAACCTCTACTGAACCCAAAAACTGCACATCAAACATCTGGACCCAGGGAGAGTTTCCTTTGAGAACTGCTGGGTAATTAAAAAAAGTTTATTATATAAAATAATAAGGTAAAGTCAGCACCTTACAATAATAAGACAGCAGCTTGCAAACAATGTGAATATACAAACACCAAAATAACGTATGAAATAAGCTTGCAGCGCTAAAAACGGTGATTTAAAGTAACACATTTTTTCAAAAAATGTGTATGACAATTCAGCCCATATAAAGTCTTTTAAAATAAATCCACAAATGTGCTGATATTCAGTGCCGGTATAATTAAATAGACACTCCTCCACCAGTGATCCTTCACCAAAAAAAGGGATGCACACTCACCAGACCGATATGCTGCCTTATCAGGACAGCTACTGCGTTTTAGTGTAGTATCAGGTCTTGAGCGGAGCCAGACATATGGGGGTTCACACCAGAGGATATGTCCTCCAATACTCCAACAAGGCAGGTGTATAAATCAGCAGACATAGGAGAGAACAAATCTTGTCATAGTGTAGCATTTATTTAAAACGAAAACATGACAAGCAACCTAAAAACTTGGTAAAAACATCTGATATTGATTCATACAGTGCAAGCATCTGAAGGGCACTTACATGAAAAGCCACCAGACTCACAATAGAACTGGTAAAAATCTTATGGTGTGTTGGCGCTCAGAGGTAATACCATGGGGTGGCTGCTGCAAGTGAGGTAAGTGGTGTATCTGGGGTCTGTAAACAGGATACAAGTGGGCATTACACAATTACATCATGAATAGTAGGCACAAGGAGGGGATTAAAAGTCCATGTGCTAGTCCCTAGAAGAAGGATTATGGAGGATTATCCTGGGATCCAATGGGGAATGAAGTGGTCCAGGGGAGATTCAGGGATGGATGGATGGATGGATGAGCACTCAGGGCAGCTGACCGGTGGAGTGAAGCCAACTCTGTATAGACAATTAGGAGGAAAGGAAAGCGCCTCTTGAGTGTGGTAAAAGGATTTATTACAATAAAATTAGTAGTAACTCACATAGAGGTTTGTGGATTCGCATATGCAAACGCCATGCTCCGGGGGCAGATGTAGATGGTTGCGGTTCCTGGTGGTGTCCGACAGCTCCGGAGGACTCGAGAGGCCCGCTCCTTTGTCTTCCGGGTGGTCAGCAGCGAGGAAGCTTGTGCATCGGCCAGCGGCAGCGTCTGACGTTACGGAGGTTGGTAAGGGCAGTGTGGGCAGGCTTGGGCTCACAACGTGTTTCGGAGCATGCGTCAATGTCCGTCCGGGGATGCGCACTCCTTTGTCAAGACTTGACAAGGGAGTGCGCATGCCCGGACGGACATTGACGGATGCTCCGAAACACGTTGTGAGCCCAAGCCTGCCCACACTGCCCTTACCAACCTCCATGACGTCAGACGCTGCCGCCGCCGATGCACAAGCTTTCTCGCTGCTGACCACCCGGAAGACAAAGGAGTGGGCCTCTCGAGTCCTCCGGAGCTGTCGGACACCACCAGGAACCGCAACCATCTACATCTGCCCCCGGAGCATGGCGTTTGCATATGCGAATCCACAAACCTCTATGTGAGTTACTACTAATTTTATTGTAATAAATCCTTTTACCACACTCAAGAGGCGCTTTCCTTTCCTCCTAACAATAGAACTTGTGGCTATGAACCTCTGTCATGTAGCACCACTCTACGGCCGTTTCGCGTTAATATGCCTCCTCAGGAGTAGTTCGTTAATACGCTTTGGCTGCTCCTGAGGAGGCATATTAACGCGAAACGGCCGTAGAGCAGTGCTACATGACAGAGGTCCAAAGCTACCAGTTCTATTGTTAGTCTGGTGGCTTTTCATGTAAGTGCCCTTCAGATGCTTGCACTGCATTAATCAATATCAGATGTTTTTACCAAGTTTTTAGGTTGCTTGTCATGTTTTCGTTTTAAATAAATGCTACACTATGAGAAGATTTGTTCTCTCCTATGTCTGCTGATTTATACACCTGCCTTGTTGGAGCATTGGAGGAGATATCCTCTGGTGTGAACCCCCATATGTCTGGCTCCGCTCAAGACCTGATACTACACTAAAACGCAGCAGCTGTCCTGATAAGGCAGCATATCGGTCTGGTGAGTGTGCATCCCTACTTTTGGTGAAGGATCACTGGTGGAGGAGTTTTTATTTAATTATACCGGCACTGAATATCAGCACATTTGTGGATTTATTTTAAAAGACTTTATATGGACTGAACTGTCATACATATTTTTTGAATTATTTGTCACTTTAAATCACCGTTTTTAGCGCTGCAACCTTATTGCATACATAAAAAAAGTTTATCGTTGATAATTTTCTGGCATTAAAGAAAACCCATAAAGAAAAAAAGGTTGCCTCCCTAGGAAAATGATTTTTGCATGGCTGCGTCTGGCTTCAAAATGTTCCTGATTTGCAATTTTTTGTTCCAGGTCAGTAACTCACAAAGCTCTGAATACATTGACACAGCAATGGCAACCGCCGTATTTCTCTAAATACAGATTTCCTTTAACGGTTTTAGAAAAGTTGCAACAAAAGCAGCTATGCTTAAACATTTGCCTAATAAACTAAAAATATCAATTAAAAAAAAAAAAAGAAAAAGCAATAGTATCTTAGGCAAACTTTCTACCACTAAAAGTAAAAGTAAGTATGCACAAGATACTGGCCCAAAGACAGGCAAGAGCAGCAGAGTTTGTTGTTCCCCATTTTGTGAATACAGAAAAAGGAATCCTCACATTTCTGGTTCTCATTCTCTTTCATCTGGTATTATGAGTACTATAAGATTTATGTGTTCTATGTTTGTATGGAAAATACGATTCTTGTACTCACCGTAAAATCCTTTTCTTGGAGTCCATTGAGAGACAAGGAAGTCTTTCACTTTTGGGTTATACTGCTGCCTACATGAGGAATGGACACTAGCAAACAAAAAAAAAACCTGCAGGCCAGCGCAGCATAACCTCTCCTACTTCCAGAATATCTCAGTTTTGTAGCAAGCAATACCAGGAGCCTGATTAACCACTTCAGCTCCGGAAAGCTTTACCCCCTTCATGACCAGGCTATTTTTTGCTACGTGGCGCTGCGCTACTTTAACTGACAATTGTGTGGCCATGCAACGCTGTACCCATAGAAAATGTATATCATTTTTTTACACAAATAGAGCTTTCTTTTAACTCGATAAGACAATCTCCATTCTACAGCTGGGTTTGGCAATCAAAGTTCAGGTTTATGCTCTTACTATCTTGTTTCAGAGACCATTGGCCTCTCACTCCTTGAAAAGAACCTTTATACACGGAGTCTCCCATGTAGCGCTCCCCCTCTTCATTCCTATATAACTCCATGGTTCTCTCTGCACTTTAAAAATTGTATGGGCAAGGGAACCCCTTAATATTAAAAATAAAAGAAAAAAATGTTATTTATTTTTTACATTTTTTAAATTATTATTTACATTTTGTTTTTTTTTACACTTTTGGTAGGGGGCTTGGGTGAAATATCAGGGGTTTTGAACGTACACAGGAGTGAACAGTTTCAGCACATGGGGAGAAATCAGATTTGGGCAGCACATACAGGGGGATCGGTGCGGCAAGGCAAGGGAACAATTACAGAACTATGCACTGTGTCTGTGTCTCTCCATCCAGCTGCTAAAATCCGGTGAGAGGGAGAAGGGGAGAAACCATCTGTCAGCTACTGGAGGGAGATACACAGGCACAGTGCATTATTCTGTAGTTGCTCTCCCATCTCACTGCACTGATCCCCCCGCTGTCCAGGCCTCCCTGTGTGTCTGGCTCCCCTTCCAGAGGGTCGTGGTGCTCCTCTGTCAGTGGCCCTCCTGGCATTGGATGAGGCATCAATGTCCACCTGGTAGAATTAGAGAATGTGTGAACAGAAGACCATTTGGTAGGCTTACAAATCTGGGATACATTATCTTGATGCTGAAAAGCCCAAAAAGCACTCATTAATCTAGTAGAATTTACCTTGACAGAAAAGGGTGGACTCTGATCCTTGGGACTATAAGTTTGGATGAAGGCCTGTCTGAGCCACCAAGAAATGGTGGAAGGAGAAGACAGTGACTGAAACATAAACTATCAAAGCTCAAATCATATTCAGACAATGGAGTGAAATCTTCTTGGGGTGAACTGGAGCAGGACAAAGGGACAGAAGATGTCCTGGTTGAACTGAAAGGCAGAGACTACCTTAGGTAAGAAGGAAGTCTTTGGCCTCAACATGACCTTGTCCCTATGTAAAACCAAAAAGGTTTCCTTAAAGGATAAGGCCACCAGTTCAGACACTTCTCTGTCTACGAGAAATACTACCTTGCCAGTGAGTGTAGAGAGAAGAATGCTTCTAATAGGTTTAAAACACAGTTTTTGAAGTACAAAGAGAACCATAGAGTCACATCGGAATGAAGAGTGGGAGCGCTACATGGGAGACTCCATGTACTGTATAAAGGTTCTATTTAAAGAGTGAGAGGCCATTGGTCTCTGAAACAAGATAGTAAGAACATAAGCCTGATCTTTGATAGTACTGAGAGCCAAACACAAGTCAAGACCTAGCTTGTCAGGTCATAGTCCCACATCTGCTTGGACCAGCTTGAGCAATGAGGATCACCAGTAAGCCCTCCTCAATCCTGGGAAGCAGACAAGGAAGTGATTTTAGGGGACGGAAAAGCATAGATCAGGGTGTACTGATACCACGGAGGCACCAGAACATTCAGAAGAGGATCTCTGTGCCTAGATACAAACAGGTCTAGTCTGTGATGAACCTGAAGGCCAGGAAGTCTGCTTCTGGCATCTACCTCTACCTCTAGTGCCATGGTTCCTCCATTATGACTGATGTACCCCACTTTTGTGACGGATTGGATAACTTTAAAGCAGGAAGGTCAAACACTTCCGAGATAGAGAGGGGGAGTGGTTTGGTGTGATGTGAGCGCACTAATGGCTTACCTGTGCTCCGTCACCCTGCTTGACTCTGTGTGCTGAGAGCGCGGGAGACGGGGGAGTGAGCGGAGGAGTGGCAACCCTGGAGTGAGAGCTGGCGGGGATTGGGATCCATCCCGGCCGTGTTGGCGGTGGCAGATGAAGTGGCCCTTGGGAGTGTTGTGCTGCCTAGAGGGGGAGACTGTTGTCCTCTTCAGACCTTGTCAGCCCCTGTCTCCTGTCAAGATTTAGCTGGCTTGCCTTAGCTCTCCTCGGCTTCCCCTGATGCTCCTCAGCCTTCCTTGGTCCCCCCACTCTCTGACTAACTCTGGCCACATTTGGTTACCTCAACGATCCCTTTGCGGACTCTGTGGCTCCCTGGAGATGACACCCAAGGAATGCATCTGAACCAATAATAACCCTCTATATCAAACAGATAAGTGAAAAACTGACTTCTTCCTTTTTGTTGGTTTTCTTCTTTTTTTGCCTAAAATTCCATTGCCTATACCAGGGTTTAAAGCAGCTCGGAGAGGGGGCCATAGATCTAGAAAATAGGAGGCTTGTTAGTATAGTACTTGGGAGTAAACCCGCTATAGGCATTGACAAGGAAAAAGGAAGATACAGCAGGGCTGCATGAAGCCGCAGCCAAACTGGAATGGTTTGCACACAACCCATCTCAAAACAATGTGAAAGAGTCGCAATCTAAGATATCCGTGTCACCTTCTGCAACTCTCAAGGGGTTAAGCTCAAGTGGTAAGCCCTCTAAAATGGCTTCAGCACCCTCCACATCGACTGCAGGGAGATCATCTGACCTCTTGGTTTCAGAGGCTTCAGTGGCAGAGGAGCCGTCTTTGAAAGAGGTATTAACGGCAGTAAATGGATGTAAGTCTGCCCTATGAGAAATAATGGACCAATTAAAAGGTATAAAGGAGGAAATGACTTACAAAAGGTGCGAGTCAGTGAAGTGGTAGATGCAATAAAACCCATGAAACAAGAAATTGAATCATTAACCTCCCTGGCGGTATGATTGTTTCCGATTTTAGGTGCTGAAAGTGGTACCATTATTTTGCTAGTAATCATAAATTATAATATAATAAATGACTATAAATAAGTTAAAGTATGTATGTATGTATATATATACAGTATATATACATATATATATATATATACGTATATATATATATAATATATATATATATATATATGTGCGTGTGTATATATATATATATATATATATATATATATATATATGTGTGTATGTATATATATATATATATATATATATATATATATATATATACATAAAAAGTACAGCACTACTGGACTGGACAGCACTACTTACCACTAAGAGGCTTTCCCCTCCTTGCTGTCACCATACAAACCGAATACTCCTACTGGGTTCTGATCCCTTGCGTTTGCTGTGCTCCTTGTGAGCGTTATCCCGGTGCCATTATCTGGAGGTGAATGTTGGCGCATAAGGGCCCTGGTGTCTCCCATATTTTCCGTTTCTTCCCCCAGCCAGCTGTACTCCAATGGGGGTTTGGTTTTTCCAAAAAATACTCTTTGATAAACCGGTTTGAAACCAGGCCCATAAAAAAGCCCCTTGGACGCCTTTTTCAGTGGCTATCTGGCGTGTAATAATACACATCTTGATCTGTGATACCTACGTGGACATAGTTACTGGTACCAGAGAGGAACTGTCCAGAGTGAGGACGCCCAGGATAGAGGACAAACACCATTCAGGAGAAATTAAGATCAAGCTCTCAATTATCTATTAACCGGTAAGAGGCTTATCCTCCTATTTGAGTGATCACATCCTCCCCTGAGCACTTATTCCTCATCTGGAGTTCTCATATACGCCCTTAATATTCTACTATCTGGTAAGGGGCCAGTCCTTAACATGGTGGCGGGATCATCTGCACCTTAGAGTTGTAGTGGATACTTCACCTGGATATCTTCACATCCAACTGGAAATATTGTTTTGGACTCTATGCACCTTTGCTTTTACTTTTAACCTTCATTTGAGTGTGATTTTGATATTCACATTGCTGATTTAGTAATTACACTTCTTTGTATTTTATGTTCATCACTTTACCATTCATCACATATGCAACAGTTGTGTGAATATTTGTTTATTATATTGTTGTTTTGGCTCACTTCAACCTGATTGGTTGACACTTATCAGTTTAGCGCACCTGCTTCTTTATATACATAATTTTCCCCGATTGGTTCTAAGGTTGCAGCTGTACTTGATTTATATCCTGCGCACTTTTTTCAGATATACACAACCTGGTCCTCAATGCCAAATAAATTGGTCTATCTGGGGACTGGACTGATTTGTTCCACAATGACAAAATATTGTCATTAAATGTAGAGGTCCGGAGTGATACTGGACTGCCTCGAAGAAGGTTGTCATCAGACTTAGAACTCCTATTCAAAAACCAAGAGTCAGACAAGTACAAACCTGGGAGAATTTGAAGTTTTTCCTGAAGGAGAAACACTCTGGCCTAACCTGTATCTAGTATTACACCCAGAAGTTCATTCCAGTGACTATTTCTGAAGGTTCAGGATCTATGTGAACTGTTGTAATGTCTACATTATGAGACAGAGCCTTCCCTGACTGTTCCTTTAACAGGAGGTCATATAAGTATCCCACAATGGGGATACCAGTAGAGTGTAGTAGAATTAGTACTGGGGCCAGCGCCTTGGTGAACACCCGAGATGTAGACAAGAGGCAGAATAAACTGAAAGGGCAGGGGACCCACAGCGAAGGCTGAAGATAGCATTGGTAGATGCAACAGGCTAATCCTCTAATTTCAGAGTGATTATCACTGCATTGATAAGAGCTGAAACTGTGTCTTTTAACTTCAGAATTATAGCAGTAGACTGCGACTTCTCAGAGGCAGGCTCAGCAGTCAAAGACTGGCATGATCCAGAGTAAGAGTCTTTGTGGCAATGGCTCTGAACCTGTTAAAGCCATGGGTAAATCACAGCCAGGGAAAGGCAAATAACTGGCTTGTGGCTTTTGCAGTCAAAGGCAGTAAATAAATGGGTGATTTGAATCATAAAGTCTTGCACGACAATGGTAAAAAACGGTAGCAGAGGGCAGAGAAACCGGCAACACTCGACAGAGCAAAGGAAAACTCTTAACATGGGATAGATTCTGGTATATGAATGTAACATTATTCCAGACTGCAGATTTCAGCTGCTTTAGTGGGCGTGCTGCTGCAGTCTAAGTAAGATTCTGTAGCTTGGCCTGACTGGTCTACTTACAAAACAATTTTAAGAGATGAGGGCAAGTGTGCTGAGGCAATTCCAGAGGTTGTGGTCCCGGAAAGCACTCTGTGGCTAACTTTTACCAGAAAAGAGTCTGGAAAGTGCCCTACACGGAACACAGTGCGGAGGTCACTTCCTGGCTATCCCCGTCAAGTCCAATAGAGTCCAGACAGCACTCCAAAACTCAAGCGGAGAATAGCCACACCAGATAGCTGCAAATAAAGAGTCCAGCTCTAGCAGTGATGTAGATTAGAGTCTTAAATGAAAAAAAAAAAAGAAAACAAATGTGCTAGAAAAAATAGGCTAGTCTTTTCCACAGCAGAGCTGTGTCCCTCAATGAATGAAAAAGTAATTATTTCTAAGATTAAGCATAATATAATATTGTATTTTTTAATGAAGACAAATTGGAACTGATTTACTAAAGGAGTAGGGAATTTTCAATTTGCAAAGTGACTGTTCAGTTAGCTTAGCGAATAGGGTCCAGTTGTTTATATTATTCATGCTTGGGTATTTGAACACGAATTCACCTACTGCATATTCACTTTCATTGTTTCTATTTTTCTACCAAAGGTCTTATAAAATAGTCTAAGTTTCTCTCTACAGCCAGCAGCAGGCTCTGGAAATATTTATGAATAATGGAAGCATTTATGAAAACCCTTTATTGATCAGCTTCAGGGCCAGATCTAGCCTGTCTGATGAGGGGGTGCAGTAAAAAATATCAGGGGGGCAGAGGATGGGAGGTCAGCAGGGCAATACACAGGGGGTCATCAGGGCAGAATATAGAGTCAGCAGTTTGTAGGGCAGTGTACAGAGGCCATAAGCTTGTAGGGCAGTGTACAGGGGTCCGCAGGGCAGATGATAGGGGTCAGCAGAGCAGAGGAAGGGATCCAGCAGGCTGGAGAAATATAGTGGCAATATAGTGGCAGGTTAGGGCATTATAGCGGTGGTATAATGGCAGGTTAGGGCAGTATAGTGACTGGTTAGGGTAGTATAGTGGCAGCAAGACATAATGGCAGTACAGAGCAGGCTGGGGCAGTACAGTACAGTGCCAGGTTAGGGCAGTATAGTGGCAGGTTAGGGTAGTATAGTGGCAGCAAGACCAAGCAGGAAACAGAGCCTGTGTATGTAATGGCCAAATATGGGTGCCTCTTACACACTTGTATATATATATATATATACACACACACACACACACACACAGTATCTCACAAAAGTGAGTACACCTCTCACATTTTTGTAAACATTTTATTATATCTTTTCATGTGACAACACTGAAGAAATTACACTTTGCTACAATTTAAAGTAGTGAGTGTACAGCTTGTATAACAGTGTAAATTTGCTGTCCCCTCAAAATAACTCAACACACAGCCATTAGAGTCTAAACCACTGGCAACAAAAGTGAGTACACCCCTAAGTGAAAATGTCCAAATTTGGCCCAAAGTGTCAATAGTTTGTGTGGCCACCATTATTTTCCAACACTGCCTTAATCCTCTTAGGCACGGAGTTCACCAGAGCTACAATGGTTGCCACTAAGGTCCTCTTCCACCTCTCCATGACAACATCACAGAGCTGGTAGATGTTAGAGACCTTGCGCTCTTCTATCTTCTGTATGAGGATGCCCCACAGATGCTCAATAGGTTTTAGGTCTGGAGACATGCTTGGCCTGTCCATCACCTTTACCCTCAGATTTCTAGCATGGCAGCGGTCATCTTGGAGGTGTGTTTGGGGTCGTTATCATGTTGGAATATGGCCCTCTGGCCCAGTCTCCGAAGGTAGGGGATCATGCTCTGCTTCAATATGTCACAGCACATGTTGGCATTCATGATTCCCTCAATTAACTGTAGCTCCCCAGTGTCAGCAGTACTCATGCAGCCCCCAGACCATGACACTCCCACCACCATGCTTGACTGTAGGCAAGACACGCTTGTCTTTGTACTCCTCACCTGGTTGCCGCGACACACGCTTGACACCTTCTGAGCCAAATAAGTTTATCTTGGTCTCATCAGACCACAGGACATGGTTCCAGTAATCCATGTCCTTAGTCTGCTTTTCTTCAGCAAACTGTTTGTGGGTTCTCTTGTGCATCAACTTTGGAAGAGGCTTCCTTCTGGGACGATAGCCATGCAGACGAATTTGATGCAGTGTGCAGCATATTGTCTGAGCACTGACAGGCTGACCCCACACCCCTTCAACCTCTGCAGCAATGCTGGCAGCACTCATACGTCTATTTCCCAAAGACAACCTCTGGATATGACGCTGAGCACGTGCGCTCAACTACTTTGGTTGACCATATCAAAGCCTGTTCTGAGAGGAACCTGTCCTGTTAAACCACTGTGTGGTCTTGGCCACCATGCTGCAGCTCAGTTTCAGGGTCTTGGCAATCTTCTTATAACCTAGGCCATCTTTATGTAGAGCAACAATTCTTTTTTTCAGATCCTCAGAGAGTTCTTTGCCATGAGGTGCCATGTTGAACTTCCAGTGACCAGTTTGAGAGAGTGAGAGCGATAACACCAAATTTAACACACCTGCTCCCCATTCACACCTGAGACCTTGTAACACTAACGAGTCACATGACACCAGGGAGGGAAAATGGCTAATTGGGCCCAATTTGGACAATTTCACTTAGTCCCCGTTCACACTAAGGCGACCTGTGAGGCGACCTGGTCGCCTCACAGGTCGCCGTAGGTCGCCTCCCATAGAGAAGCTGTGGACCCGTTCTAATAGGAGCGACACAAGTCGCTCCGACTTAGAAAAAGGGTCCGGAGCTTCTTTGGGGCGACCAGGAGGCGACCGCCATAGACTTCAAAGTTATGAAGTCCATGGCGGCCGCTCCGAGGTCGCGGCGCGCTGCTTGCACCGCGACCTCGGAGGTCGCGGTGCGAAGTAGCGTCGCTTGTATGTGAACGGGGCCTTAGGGGTGTAATCATTTTTGTTTCCAGCTGTTTAGACAATAATGGCTGTTTGTTGAGTTAATTTGAAGGCACAGCAAATTTACACTGTTATACATTGTTTACATTGTAGCAAAGTGTAATTTCTTCAGTGTTGTCACATAAAAAGATATAATAAAATATTTACAACAATGTGAGGGGTGTACTCACTTTTGTGAGATACTGTATATATACACACACAAACATTTATTTAATAATAACACACATGAATAAGATTATGTAAAAAGAGGTGCCCAATGTGGTTATTCAAAAGATAGGCACGCGTCCTCTGCTTCAATAAAACATTCAATTACTTTATTTTACTGAATAAAACGCGTTTCGTGGCTTTAAATGATAACTTCCTTCTACATGTGATCCACCTACGTACATGACATCACTGCACCAAACACTACACTCCACCTAGAGGACAATAAAGAGTATGTCCCAAGTGGAGCACACCATCAGCTGGTACTAGACACCAATGTTATCACCTTGATCTGAGGAAGTGACAATTTAAAGCCACAAAACACTTTTTATTTGGTGAAATAAAGTAATTAGATGTTTTACTAAAGCAGATGACTCGTGCCTATCCTTTGAATAACTACATCAGTCGCCTCTGCCAATTGAACTACCAATGGGCTTTTTTTTTTCAATGACTCTTCTTACCTATTTGTTCACCCACCTGAGAACCCCACAGAGCACCCAGGATGGGAATGCTGGAGATCGACCACACCGATCCTGCATGGAGACATGTTTTCTCTACCTGCACACTAGAAAGACCGCATGTCCCCCCTTGCTGGGTGACCACAGCCCCAACAGGTATAAGTCCATTTTGACCTTTTGTACTTTTATTGTGGAAGCATTTTTGTTTCTGAATGAATCTACTACACTATAAGGGCTCTCCCATCTCCCTCTGTTTTCTTTTTCGGTGGAGACTCGGTGGGCTATATCAGAGACCACTGGTCAGCTCCTCAGGATGCTTCGGTCCACGAGCTACAACCACACCCTAGACCCTATGAATAAGATTATGTACACTATGCAGATTTCTTTTACTTGTTAAAAAAAATTCAAAAAAGGCTACAACTCTACGTTGCTTACCAACATTCTCTTTTACAGGACAGACCACCTCATGGGCATAAAATGAAGGAAAGATCCCTCTCTCTCCTGTTCTCATGTTATAGCCATGACACCAAGAACCATCCTCACATTCCACCAATAATGGGTCATCAACATCCAGTTCAAGCTCATCTTCATGGCGAGGAATAAACCTGAATAGCAGGGACACAAAAAGCAGAAGTTAAAACTATATGACTAGTGTAAGGGCCTCTGTCGGCTGGCTTTTGTTCACTTCAAGCGGGCTTAGCATTTTTCCATAAAAGTCTGTGGGAATGCAAAACCTGCTTGAAGCATGTCAAACCCAGATCAAAAGGAGGTTAATTGCAAGTCAAATACACAGTCAATAAATTCTGAGTAATCTCAAACATGGCTCAATTTGATACCATCAACACAACCTCTTTAAATCATTGTTTTTTACTTATAGTTACCATAATTAAAACAATTAATACTCTAAAAGTAATATGTTACAGTTACTATACCAGTACCTAAGTGAGATATTTGGCTTTGGGTCTGATCTATGGAATCAGGAGACAGAAAATATACTGTTTGTATTGCCCATGGCAACAAATCAAATGCCATCCAATGTCAAATATGTAACATGCTGCTCCAATCAAGATCAGGCTCCATACTCCACCATCACATCTCAGGCGATGGCTAGTTTAAAGGGTTAGTTCACCTTTTAAGAAAAAATGAAAAGGTGAACTATCACCATACACCTTCCCCACCGCCTCCCTGGACCCGCCCCCATACTTACCTTCGTGAGTAATGAGCTGTCAATGCCGACAGAGCTGGTGCAGTGATCCCTGCTTTTCTCCCTCTTGTTTCTGCAGTGCTTCAGGGATAGATCAGAGTGAAGTTCTGCAGGAGAAGGAGAAGAGCGGGGATTTCAAATGCGCAAACCAGTGCACTGGCTGCATGGGCACTGACAGCTCATCACCCACAGTAGGGAAGTACAACCGGGGCCAGGGGGATGGGCAGGGTGTACGGTGTAAGATTTCTGAAAGGTGAACTTTAATAAAGGAAGAATATTATTTTGCATTTCAGTGTGCGCCATTCCTGTTGTTGGTAAAATGAAATCAAACTCCAGCTTCCACTCTCCAATCTTCATTAGAAGAGTTAGCTAACTTTGGTTAGACAGATAACACAGACATATTTGTCACACTTTTCACAAAACGGTCCTCTTGTATTTAGAATTTTTTTATACAGTGGATAATTGTAATGATATTACTAATTTCAAAAAGTTCATTTATAAGCCATTCTAGTTTAAGCTCCAACAAGCTCAGATGCACTGACAATGTTTGCAGAGTTTAATGAACCATACAGGTTGTGCACCTGATGTGTACATGGACACAAGTTAATAGTTTGACTGAATAATTAATTGGCTGAATGATCAGACAGAAGATGATCTTAACTTGTGGTTTACTGAACAGTTGCACGTTAGAAGCATTAATATAAAACTGTTTCAGGATGGCAAAGAGCATGCATACAATGCTAAATAATACAAAACAGATCATAAAAGCTGCACAAGCATGGATTCTTCACAGCAATATCTCTGTGGCTAAATTAGAGTAACATGTGGCTGCATAGTACAGCCTCTATAAGATTCTAGAACAACAGATAGTCTAGCTGTGGATCACTACTTCAGTAGAATAGTTCAGAAACACAAACATCTACTTCTGATTATCCTCATAAACGGCGTTCCTCTCAGTAAAGTTCAGGATAGCTCCAGTAATACAGGTGAATAGTTGGAGGGATTCAAGGACAAAGGGCGAACACAATGGAACTGACACACTCTGGTAGCAATTGGGGAAGGGCTTTCAAAAGCAGCTGGGTCTTTCTGGAGAAGCTAGAGGCCTTCCTGGCTGCCTGCAGGCTCGTTCTGACAGTGGAGAGCTGCTCACTTGGCCGCAAATCACTTGCCAAACTACCTTTAGGTGTGGTCTTTATGAGTTGTTGAGGGCTAAGGAATTTGTCATCCCTGTGAGTGTCTCGGAACCCAAGTAGTTGTAGGACATGAAATTAAAGAGACTAGTGCCTGCATCTGAGCTTGGTAAGTAACAGTCCATTGTACTCTACCCGTTTTGAAGTTGCTGTCCCCTGGTATCTTTGCAGACCATTCAAATTCATCCTGCACAAAGTGTACAGGAGGTCTCCAGAAGTTAGGTATCTATGAGCGCCTAGGAGGTTGAGTCTTGGTTACATTCAGCAGGACAAGAGGTAACATGCCTCTGGCTTCACATGCCTCAGTGGATGGTAGTTCTACACAAGGGGAGCTTAGACCTGAGCTAGGTGACTATTGGGTTGTGTAATATCTTTTTCCAAAGGCAATTTTCCTTTCTGGTGTGCACCTATACATTGGACTCACACTCTGTTTCCAGGTTGATGGTTAAAGTCTGATGCTTTCAACTTTCCATGATCCACCCATTACCAGTCTTCAACAAATTGTTGGACTTCAGAAAGGTGTTGTTTCTACACCGAAATCCAGGAGGTTGGAGTGTGTTAAAAGTTCTTCAGTGGACACTGTGTCCCATAGGTTTGTGCGGAGTACAGCCAAACATAACATGGTAGGTTGAGTGGCCTGTCAAGGAATGTGCTGCATAGTTGTACTTCCAGATAACAATGCTAATTAACGGTCCTATTCCTTATTTCTCATGAGCTTATATGGTGAAATTGAACCTCTCACATGTCGCATTGACTTGTGGTTGGTACGGAGTAGTGTGTGGTTTCCTAATGCTTAGTGAGTGGCATCATTCTTCACTTTCAAAACAGGGTCTCTGAACAGAATGCATCTTCTGCGCACAGCCATAAGGATGACAAAAGTGCTTCTACACCATCTGGGTGGCCATCTTAGTGGTCTGGTCGGGAGTACTGCCACCACAAACTTGGCAAAGTGATCCAGCATAACTAGAATGTGAAGGTATCCGTCTTCTGACTTGTCGAGAGAAAGAATGTCAATGGTCATTACTTCCAGTGGGCCATGTGTGTGCCATGTCAGAAGTGGAATTTGGGTCTCAGTATCCTCTGACAATGAACAGATCACACAGTGTAAACAGGTTTTTTTCCCAACAACTGAAACAGACCCACACACTGTAAACATTTTGTGAATACCTCAGTGTCTGGTTTCTCGTCTAGCTGTTCGAAGATGCAACAATAGAATGCTACCCATCCACACCTCAAACTTGGCTCCTGCCATGTACTCAGCAAAGTGTTGTATGATTGCCCATGCCAAAGCTAAGAGCTCCAGCCTGAAGGAGCTGATGTTTGTAGTTTCCTTTTTATTTTTATTACATTTAGGTTTTTACTGGCATAGGTGATGATCTTCTACTGGCTGCCTTGTGCTTATGAGAGGCCCTGAATACTGTTGTCAGTTCTTAGCAAGTAGCAAGCAAGCATGGGAGCCAACATTACCTGCTGCCTAAAAAAGCCAAAGACCTCCTGTTGTATTAGGCCTTATTGCTCATTTTACTCCAACAACCTTGTTGGGAGCAGATCAACAGGGGCACAGATCTATGAGGGCAATCTAACGGGTGCAGCGTATAGACATGGGGGCAACATATCTATAGGGGCACTCTGATGGGGGCAGCTTATCTATGGGGGCACTCTCATGGGGGCAACAGATCTATGGGGGAAGCTCATCCATGGGGACACTCTGAAGGGGGCAGCTTATCCATGGGGGCACTCTGATGGGAGCAAGAGATCTATGATGGCAGCAAATCTATGAGGACACTCTGATAGGGGCAGCTTATCTATGGGGCACTCTGATTGGGGCAACAGATCTATGGTGGCACTCTGATGGGGGCTGCCTATTAATAGGGCACTCTGGTGGGGGCAGCTTTTTAATGGGGGCACTCTATATGTTAAATTATAGTATGGCATATAACCAAAATCAACAAAGTATGAATATCAAATATTAATATAATATTGATATTTATAGTGTGGTTTCCTTTGCCTGCTATATTTTCTCCGCTGTGAGTGTTTCAGGTCAGTACAACTATGAAGCTATATACCATTGTGATATTTGATGTACAAATGTAAAATTGTGATTATAATGTATCTTTTTTCATACTTCTTTAGTGCAGCATCTATCTGGTCTTTGCAGTGCCCTGATGAAGCTATAATTGCGAAACTCGTTGGCTTACCAGGGACCATCAGACTGCACATACATCGAGATCCGTTGTTGTGGTATATTGTAACCATCACAAGTGCATAGCGATTACGGATCCATGTATTTTAACATATATGTTTGTCATTGTGTTATGTTATTATTTTTGTCTTTTTAAATACTAAAATAAAGTTGTATATGTTTTTTTATATAGTGGTGTTGTGACTGCATCGTTTCAACCATACACATGCATATATAGTCCAGCTTTTTTGGACCTCCCTTGGTCTCTGATTTTTTGGCATATTGATATTTATACTTTGTTGATTTTGGTTATATGGATTTTTGATTCATAATTATTGGTTCCAATTTAGGACTTTCATGTATATATTGAATCTTCTCACATTTATTTTGGGCTGAAATATTTTTTACATTTGGGGACCTTGTTATTTAAATGCGTATTCTATATTATTATACATCTGCATTTTGTTTTTGAGGCAGGGTCAGGAGAGTGGCAAGGGGCAGGATGGGGATAAGGGCGGAGTCAAAGGGGGCCCCATTAGGTAGGCTGTACAGGGCCCGGTGATTTCTAACAGCACCTCTACCAAAACTATAGCAACCACACAGTCTCCTTCAGGTGCACGCTGCTCTATTGAATTATTGCCGATCCTCCATATTCCCAGCGGCTGTCAAACATATTCCGCTGTTGCGGTTGGCTCTCTGCTCTTCTCTCTTTCTTACAACACACAGGCACAAGGTGAGGAGTCATAGCCAAGTGGATTACATCCAGTTGTGTCCATACAGAAGCTTTGGAGGTGGATTTTCACAGAACTTGTGTGATGAGCTTGGTGTTATTCTGGGAGCATGTGAGTGCATTTATGTGTCATTTTATCTTTGATCAATAAAGAAGTCCATTGCACTGGGGCATGCGCTTCCCTGGTTTGTGGTTTTTGATGAGATGCTTATGATATCCTGCCAGCCCCAGAAAGTCATGGTCGTTGGGGGCCTCCTTACTGTATTAATATTACTTTTTCAGGATTGGGAGTACGTCTTATCTAGAGGTGATATTGTCCTAAGAACTCAATCTCACATTTAAATAGATGACTTGGGTTTAAGCTCATTCTAGTATAGCCAGGCCAACACAGCATTTAAGTGTGTAAGAGGGTTTTTTAAATGTGGAAGAAAACAACACTACATCATCTAGATAGATCAGGATAATATCCAGGTTTATGTCCCCAACTCAGAGTTTAATTGTCTTCTGAAATGTGGAAGGCATGTCGTTCAGCCCAAAAGGGGATCTTTTTGAACTGGCACAACCGCCACTGAGTTGGAAAAAGTATCACCCCCTCAAAAAAAATAACGTGTAAACTCAATCAGATGTAGCTAATCACCTTCTCAATGGCACACAAAGCCATTAGACTTTCAAATGTGATCAGCTGTGGTCATTTTGATTAGCTCAGCATGAAAAGAGCTTTCCTGGAGCATTTCAGTCCCTAGTTTTGCAACTGAAGCAAACAATCAACTATGGGTGGCAAGGCACTGTCAAAAGATCTCCAGGATAAAGTTTTGGATAGGCACAAGTCAGGAGATGGATACCAAAAAATTTCAAATGTTTTATCAACACCTAGAAGCACAGTGAAGTCTATTATTAAGAAGTGGGAGGGATTTGGTACAAAACAGACCCTCCCTGGATCAGGATGTCACTCCAAACTGGATGAAGGAGCTAAGAGGAGAGGCTACCACTGGTCAGAGAGGCTACCAAGAGACCTCTAATTTCAGGCTGCAAAGCAACAAAATGTGAATATTTTAAAGGGGGGTGGGAGTGATTCTTTTCTATACCCACTGTACACTGCCTTTTCTCTGCCCACTGTTCAATGCCTAAACAAGTGCAGCTTAGTGTACATTCTGGCACAGATCTTGTGTGCTGGTATGACTGAACACCTATGCATGCGCAGAAGAGACATCATCGTGTGCGGGCCAATGAAGAAGGCCACAGCCTAGCACCTTGAAGAAGTCGGGTAGAAGATGCTGGACACTGAACCATTAAAGCAAAGGTAAGTATCATGGACTTTAGTTCCACTTTAACAATTAGGTGGTAAGGAAACTAAAGGCTCATGTTAATGATAAGGTATTAAATGTTCATTGAGTGGATGGATAAATATTAGAGGGTGCTTTAGTGCAGGGGATACTAGTAGTTAGTAAAAAACTGAGCAGTTACAGTATTCACTGCACTGGAAGCATCTTGCTAAGAAACTTCCAGTACCAGACTACCAGTACTTAAAACCAAAAAAAAAAGTCATAAAAATGTGGACCTGCAGATTACCTCATAAATTATACATGTTTTCAAAGCGTATTTAAAAGAGATGTATGTTTTTTTTTCTTTTTTTTTTTTAAGGATCATACTTACCTAGGTGGATGCAGCATCAGTCCCATGCTGCATCTGTCCCCCAGCTCCTCAAACACTGAGAACCGAGCAATCTAACACTGCAGATCGCTCGGTTCTCACAGCTCCCTGAGCAGAAAGCTGCTGAATGTCTCTCGCTGAGAGGCTGAGGCGGGTGAACCGGCTCTGTAACGTCGGCTGACAGCAGGCTTCAGCCCCCTGTTTGCTGAGAACAGATCACAGGAGTGCAGAACAAACTGCACTCCTGTGACCCACAGGGGAAGTATAGACAAACAAGCTTTGGCTTTACTTCTCCTTTAAACCCAAGAACCAAAAACGAATATATTGCAGCCTACCAGTTCTTACTTGTGGTGACTGCATTTGTTTACATTTTTTACCCTTTTTTTTACTTTACGTTCATCTGGGGATCCTATCCTTTCCTAGGGGGGGCAATACTTACAAACTGTACTGTATGTATTGAGGAGCAGCATTGTCACCCTGGCAGACAAAGTATATTAGGATTACTGAACACCTACCCTTTTCCTCTTCTCCATAACAGAGGAGAATGTTTTTTTTAGGTCTCAGAGAAAGTTAGTAACAATGTAGCTGATCAGATTGCAGCAGGGGTAGAAAACACAGGAAGTTATCAGCTGGCAAGGTTTTTGGTAGGGTCAACAGATATTATTTTATCAATCAGATGTTAAAAAAAAAACACTTTAATGGTGCTTTTAACAGAATAAATTAGACCAAACAAGAGAGGTTAATGGCAGATTCAGTTTCCTCTGCCCACAGTGCATCACTATCCAAGAAAAATTCCTTTGATACAGCTATGGCATTGTAAGACAATTAGGCATAGCTCTGAAAAGAGACATATCCGCACTGCAGTTAGAATATAAAGCCCGTACACACGTACCGATTGTTGGCAGAAAATGTTTGGCCGATTTTCGGCTTGTTAGTATGATGCTTTCGACAGCCGACAGCGCACTTTCGGCCGAACAGAATCTGTCGTGCAAGCATTAAAATTTTTGTATGCCGACACCAGAATGGCCGATTGTTCGCCACTCAGTACAGAATTCGGCCGACAGACAGCAGATTTGCAAGACTGGGCATGCTCAGAAAAGAAAAAACACAGGGAAAGTTAACCATCACATGACATCACTTCTGCAGTCGGCAGACAAAATTCATGTGCAGTCTTTTGCACTTTTCAGCGGACACGACAGCCCGGGGACAAAAGACGGCCGATCGGTCGGCCGACGATCGGTACGTGTGTACGGGGCTTTACTACCAGAATCAGTGGACACACAGAGGAGGAGTTACCTGTAGGTACCACACAGTGCTGACCCATATTTTTATTTGGAACAGTGTAGGAATGAGACATGTTCACAAAAAAAAAAAACACCCAGCTCATCATGCCCTATAGTTTGATTGAAATGTTAGCAGGACCTTCCGTCCTTCCCCGACTTCTTCTTTCTCTTCTTTTTTCTTTCTCTCTTTCCTCCTTCTTCTTTCGAGTCTTCTCTTCAGTTGTCTGCTTATGCATAATAGTTCTTACAACCTACTGGACCACTGAGCGTGGTTCTGGTGAAGATGGTTACAGTGACTACATATCTTCGTTAGTATACCATATACTTCTTTACATGAATACTCGTTTCCAACAAGCTGCATAACCTTGTATCTTCCATCAATACGTTTCGGTGTTCAGGTTATAATTCATCACCCAGCTCAGTTTGGAATATTGAGCTTTCTCCAGCATGGACTCAGAACTTTCATCAGTACGACACACTGTATTAGGAATTCATGCAACATTCTTTTTGTGTCCCCCTGTTGGGAACCCTTTCTTATACTTTGTTTGATGTACCCATCTCATTGCTGCACTAATGTGTCAATTATTTTGTTTGCAATAAAATTATTTTGTAAAAGAAATGTTAGCAGGACCAAAATTGAAATAACAAAGCATTAGGCAGTTGTTTCCTTGTACGACCAAACTTCCACTAAAAGTAAGATTGTCTCACCTGAAAACAGCTCGGTGTGTCTGTTCTCGCTCTTCTCCATTTAATACACATGAGAATAGTCCAAATGATTCAGTGCCTATGGAAAACACCCAAAAAAACATGGTTTGGGAAATAGAAACCTGTAAGGCCAAGTTCACAGACAGATTAAAAGAAATGTTATTTCTTGCCTCCTTTTACATTGACCCAAACATTATGAGATTCATGAGGAATGATAGACAGGAAGACATCTGCCTAACCTCAGGCCCATTCTTGTGCCTCTAACACTCGTCAGTGCTGCACATGTGCAGTGTAATACTTTATTTTCTCCATAAAAGTCAATGGTTGGAAGCATGTGTTATTACTTACAACGAAACCCAATGTAGCCCAGTCACTGCAAGTAATGCTAAAAGTGGGCAAATCCCTTTCTGGAATCAGGCATTACCATCCTTGCTGCAGTGATGTCTTTATAATAATCCTGTAGCAGTTTTAGGTTTACATAATAAATGCCGGTATTACCCACTTAAGGACTGGAAGGTTTTACCCCCTTAATGACCAGGCCATTTTTTGCGATACGACACTGCGTTAATTTAATGGACAATTTTGCGGTCGTGTGATGTGTTACCCCAATAAAATTGATGTCCTTTTTTCCACAAAAATAGAGCTTTATTTTGGTGGTATTTGATCACCTCTGAAGTATTTATTTTTTGCACTATAACAAAAAAAGGGCATCAATTCTGGAAAAAATAAAATATAGATTTTTTACTTTCTGCTATAAATCATATCCAATAAAAAAATTTAAAAAATCAACTTTTTTCATCATTTAAGGCCAATATGTACTCTGTCATATATTTTTGGTAAAAAAAAATCCCAATAAGTATATATTGATTGGTTTGCACAAACGTTATCGCGTCTACAAACTAGGGGATAGATTTATGTCATTTTTATTTATTTTATTCTTTTTTTACTAGTAATGGCGGCAATCAGCGATTTTTAGCGGGACTGCAACATTGAGGCGGACTGACACTTTTGAGGGGACCAGTGTAATTACTACAGTAATCAGTGCTAAAAATATGCACTGTTAGTATACTAATGACACTGGCAGGGAAATGGTTAACACCAGGGGCGATCAAAGGGTTAAGTGTGCTCCTAGTGAGTGCTTTCTAACTGTGTGGGGGATGTACTCAACAGATGAACACAGAGACCTGTGTTCCTAAATAGTAGGAACACAGGATCTTTGTGTTCATCTGTGACAGAATGACGGTCTGCCTTGTTTACATAGCCAGAGCGCTGTTTTGTCTCCATGGGTAGACCCGCCGGACCCGCTGATTGGCTCCCCCACTAGCCAATCAGTACGAGTGCGCGCCCCCACTGTCTTTTACACGAAGCGACGTACAGGTACATAGTTTTGCGTAATAGAGCTGACCTGCCACAGTAAAACTATGACGGCTGGTCGTCAAATAGTTAAGTAGTTGTATTTAAGTAGTAAACAAATTATGTTATGCAGGAGAGTGATCAAAAAAAAAAAATGAAAGTGCCCCCCATCCTCGCATGCATAAGTGAATGCATACATAGGTCACATCCGCATATGTAAACAATGTTCGAACCACACATGTGAGGTATCGCCGCAACGTTCGAGCGAGAGCAATAATTCTAGCACAAGACCTCCTCTGTAACTCTAAACTGGTAACCTGTAAAAAGTTGTAAAGTGTAGCCTATAAAAATATTTGAGTACCAAAGTTTGACACCATTTCATGAGTGTGTGCAATTTTATAGCGTGACATGTTAAGTATCTATTTCCTCAGCGTAACATCATCTTTCAAATTATACAAAAAAATTGAGCTAACTTTTAAAAAAACACGTTTGAAAAATTGCTGTGCAAATACCGTGTGACATAAAAAATTGCAATGACCGCCATTTTATTCTTTAGGGTCTCTGCTAAAATATATATATATATATATATATATATATATATATATATATATATATATAATGTTTGGAGGTTCTGAGTAATTTTCTATCAAAAAAATGATGACTTTTACATGTAAGAGAGGAATGCTGGAATTTGCCCGATATGGAAGCGGCTAAAGTAGAACTATAGGCAAAACTTTTTTTTTTTTCGTTTTGGATACAGTAAGGGAGGGTAATAACAGTAAGGGAGGGTAATAAACCCTGTCAGATTTATTTTTGCCATCTGTGTCCCATTGCGGAGATTTCCCTTCACTTTCTGTCCCATAACCAAACAGGAAGTGAGAGGAAATCCCTGCAAATTAAGGGAATACCTTGGGAACCCCCAGGTCACCAGAACTAGTGTCCCCATTAGATTTCCCCTCTAGTATTTTTCTGGGGACAACCCAAAATTTGAGATTTTCTTTTACTTTCACATTTAATGATAATGGTAAACAGGACAAATAGAGAGGGTGAATCTCCTTAACGGGGTCACAGACAGCAATAAAAACTGACAGATGCTCTAATCCACCTCCACTCCACTCCATCCAAAAGAAAAAAAAAATGTTGCCTTTAGGTATAATTTAAGTTACATGTGATAGGCTTCAATAACTTATATCATCCCAGAAAATTACTGTAACATCAAAATCTTCTACAACCTAACTTTTGAATCTTGGAAGAAAGAGGTGGGGGCTTGGCAAGTATAGGTTGACAGGACTTAAAGGAGATCTATCATTATAATTGTTTTGTTACAGTTCCGCTCCCTAAGGGACAAAGTTCTTTGCCCCTCGTTACTGTCACCTATAGGTATGAGGCCTGATCAACATAGGACAATGTACTACATGCACTTTGTCCCACAGGAGACAGAACTGTAACATAAATGTAAAATTGTAGATCTTCTTTAGACTGCACAAAAGGCAAGGTCAAAACCAACCTCCGGACAAACTTTTTTTAGATTTGGATTGTGCTGGCAAGGTTTAGAACCCTTTTCAGGTTTTATTTTTGCAGTGCAGACTTGTTAAATTTTTACTGACTTCTGCATCCTCACATTACTTTTCACAGGATGTCATAAAAACAGGAAGTTCAGGAACCCCCACATCCAATGAGAGCACAGACAACTATAAAACTTGACAGAGGTTATAACATTTCCACATCTGGTTAAAAACTGCTATAGCAGAAGGCTGGCTTTAACCGCTTGTCGACTGCGCACAGTATATTTACTGCGGCAGTCAGCCCCGGCCAGGCAGAGTGACGTAGGTCTACGTCGCTCGCCTGTCACCGGGTTTTGAGCCAATAGCGGGCGAGCGCGCACCCACTGAGGCGCGTGCCCGCCTCGGCTCGTTCACGGAGGAGTGCGGGCGGAGTGACCCGATGTCCGCCGGTCACACTACGATCGTCGGTAGAGCAGGAGAAAGGCGGAGCGGCTTATGTAAACAAGCCGCCTGTCATTCTCCCCTGTGTAAAAATGGAGATCAGACGGTTCTACTATGTAGAACCGTTGATCTCTGTTTTTACACTAGTAGCCATGTCCCACTACAGTTAGAATCACGCCCCTAGGACACACTTAACCCCTCCCTGTCCAATACAGTTAACCCCTTCCCTGCCAGTGTCATTTTTACAGTAACAGTGCATATGTATAGCACTGATTACTGCAGTAATGTCACTGGTACCCCCAAAAGTGTCAAAAATGTCAGTCAAGGGTCTGATCTGTCCGCCGCAATGTCGCAGTACCGCAAAAAAAAATCGCAGATTGCCGCCATTACTCGTTAAAAAAAAAACACCAAAAATGACAAAAATCTTTCCCTTTGTTAGTAAACGCGATAACTTTTGCGCAAACCAATCAAAATACGCTTTTTGCGATTTTTTTTACCAAACATATGTAGCATAAAACAAATTGGCTGAAAATGTTAAAAAATTTTGATTTTTACATTTTTTTGGGGGGAATTTCATATAAAAAAAAGTGAAAAATATTGTTATTTTTGCAAAATTTACGCTCTTTTTTTGTTTATAGCGCATGATCAAAAAATCGCACAGGTGATCAAATACCACCAAAAGAAAGCTCTGTTTGTGGGAAAAAAAGGACGTGAAATTTGTTTAGGTACAGCGTCGCATGACCGCGCAATTGTCCGTTAAAGTCACGCAGTAAAAAATCGCAAAAAACCCCCTGGTCAGGAAGGGGGTAAAATCTTCCGGGGCTTAAGTGGTTAATATTGCCAAGCCATAACATAAACCTTTTTAACTGAAAATTTAAAGTCTGATTGTATTTCCTCAGCACTACGCGTCGCTTTAATAAAGTAGCAAAAGTGTCCTAATTTGATTTGACTAAAGAAAACCAAAGTTAGAAATTTGCAAGTATGGGTCACTTCACTGTGCGCAAAGTCACTTAATTTTGCTTCATTAGCTCAATAAATCTGCAAGACATATAAACAGCACAATGTAGACAGGGCTGGTTGGGGGGATATGGAGTTAATTAGGAAGACCGCATCCCGAAACATAGAAACAAAGAGGGAAAACCCCCAATGGGACTTTTAGGTCTTAAATAGTAGTTCAAATGCTAATAGAAGCAATGAGGTGATAATCTTTGTGTAAAAACTTGAATTTTATGTTACAAAGGTATAAAAGAGGAAAATGGGGAATACAAAAGATGACATAAATATACAAGACAACATGTGGGTGGCTAGCCCTAAAATTACCTCATCATATAAGTGCATAGCTACAAAAGCAAGGAAACATATGATAACAATGAATACACCCTATGGGTGTATTCATTATTGGGTGTATTCATTATTATCATATGTTTCCTTGCTTTTGTACCTATGCACTTACATGATGAGGTCATTTTAGGGCTAGCCACCCACATGTTGTCTTGTATATTTATGTCATCTTTTTTATTCCCCATTTTCCTCTTTTATACCTTTGTAAAATAAAATTCAAGTTTTTACATAAAGATTATCACCTCATTGTTTCTATTAGCATTTGAACTAATATTTAAGACCTAAAAAGTCCCATTGGGGGTTTTCCCTCTTTGTATAAACAGCACAATGACCAGTGGACCACCACAGCAGTACTACTGGATGTTTCTGCTGGGAACTGGTAGCCTGCTTCTGGTGGTTTATGCGTAGCTCTACAGTAAAACTGAAGGAAATAAAGTGTGAAGGATAGAAAGTACTTTAGTTGGGCAGCAGTATTTTTTCTATGTAAAAAAAAAAAAAAAAAAAAACTTACTTGATGACCGTGATGTGCTGTTTACAAAGACATTGAGGAACTTCTTGGAAAAAGGCATGTTGGGCTCTGGTGATGAGTCTTCAGATGAAGACTCGTGTTCTTGAACTTCAACTTCATCTCCAAATTCATCTTCCTCCAAATCACAATTATCGCAAGCTCTCAGGAGGTCACTACCATCACTTAATATTGAAGTACATCTCTGAAGGCTAACCAGTTCCAGCTGAGTGTGCTCATCCACCACCAGTGTGTATTTCATTGAATCATAAGCCAAAGAGTCATCCAGAAGCCGTGGTTCAGCTGTATGGTTCTCCATAAAAGATTCTTCCTCCACACAATTCTGGTAGGGAGAACCCTTCAGGCTTCTGTAGTAAGGAATGTCTTCATCATCTTCAACAGAATATTCTAGGTTAAAGCCACGGTTAGTTTTAGCTGTTGAAATGTCCATTGTTTGCTGATTTTGGTCCAGTTCTTGACAGAGATCATCACAAAGATCATTATCTTCCAGAATTCCAGAATCCAAGTCACGGTCAATATCCCAGCCATCCCTTTGTTCCTGTAAAATTTCTTCTGTCCTAGACCAAGGTTTCTTTTCAATTTGATGCCCTGGAGATTGAGAACGACATTTAGCTGTAAGAGATAATCCTTCCAGATGGAGGGGAAGTCCTTCAAAGATTGGAGTAACTGTGTCACGTGAATCATGTAGGACATACAAACCAGGACCACTTTCTTCTCTATCATGATGGCTTAGGGAGTGTTGCAGTGTCTCCATATCCACCAGCTCTATGCTCTGTTGCTCTTCGGCCACTTCTTTAGGGGAATCATTGGGGGTGGAAAGGTCAGCATCTATCTCTTGCCCAACAGTCTCATGATCTAACTCAGAGGCAGGAGAAAGAGTATCACAGGATGGGCTTGTCTGCCTCTGAAGGCATTCATCTGGGCAGGTTATAGGATATGACCCTTCAGAAATCATCTTATTAACCAGGTTACTAAGCAGCCAAGGGGAATCTGAATCTTCACTCAGATCAGCTTCAGATTCAGAATCTGAGTCATACTCACTGTTTACTTCTGTCTCTGGCATTAACTTGGGACCAACTGGTAAGTAAAAGGATCTTCGAATACTTTCCAAGCTACGTTCTTTATTTTCATCAGCTTCCACCTGGCCCAAACTTTCTTCATTTATGTGCCATGTACTGTATTTTTCTTCAGGCTCCATCATTATAGGACCTCTCTCATCTTCCTTGTCAAGTAAAATAGAGTCTTTTAGACTTTGAAGGCCTACCTCTCCCACGGGATCTGGTTCTGGATCAGAAGTTGGGGAACTAGCCTCTTCGATGGAGTTGGTGAGGTGAGAGGACCGTCCACTGCTTGACTCACTAGTCAAATCAAGCTCTGTTTCTGATATTGATGAGATCATGTTGCCCACAAGCCTTCCACCTTCACAAGCAAAAGCTGCTTCTATTTCACCTTCTATATCTGAATCAGAGCCAGGAGAGCTTAGATCCTGGATGCTGTGTCCAGCTGGCATAAATCGATTTCTACTGGTAAGATCTGCCTCAATACCAGGATCTGAAGATGGAGATGTAGTTTCATTGGAGGAATTGGATGGATGACCCCTTGTGCTCTCTCTCTGATCAGGACTCAGATCCTCCACATTCTCTTGGGGTGGTGTAGATACCCTAAACTCAGGACCCGAATGCCATGAGTCAACATGGCTGGAATGGTGATTGATTTCAGGTGCTAACCTAGACACATCAATGTCTTCTTCCCTTTCCAGCTCTGTTTCATTGTTGTCACTGTCAGCCTCTTTGTGAGAGTCAACATCGCACTGAGTAACCTGTGTATGGGACACCAGTTCTGTAGATTTAAGAAGATGTATGAATATATACTTTTATAGAGAAACACTACATATACAATGAGATATGAAAAATAGGTAAAGAATTTGTGGAAATGACAAGCATGCAGACTGCAGTTTTTTCAAATAGCTAGAGATATGTCAAAGCAAGAGAAGATATGGTATTAGGGAAGAGATGTATCATCACAGAAAGAGGGAATATGATCAATCCATCTGAAGATGACTGAAAGATTCCACTCTATAATAAAGGTGCAGTAAAACAACACAAATGAAGAACACCAAGAAAATAGCAATAGATACACATGCAAAGAGTCTAACGATCTCACCGGTCTCATTTCTCTCAGGATCTGCCCAGCTGTCACTCTGAGAAATGAATCCACCGTTGTTGTTAAGTGTGTCCTGAGATTCAGAGAATAGAATATCTCAATCCAATACACTGCATACTGTACCTATCACATTCATATATTTAGATATACAAATTTATAAACTAATACAGAGCTTCTAAATGTCTTTGTATAGGCATTTTAATTCAAATTGTTTCCTTACAACTTCCTGCTCATTTGACAATGAATCAGTCGTATGTTGATGCTGATTCTCATTGTCCAATACAGAGACAAATTAGGGAATTGGGGCTCTAGGAAAGATAGCAGCTTTGGCACCCCACTCTTCATTCCAAAGAAGCCACCTCATATGCATTGTCTCTACTGGCAAGGATGGTCTCATCCAGTGGCGTAGAGAGTGTGTGTGTGTGTGTGTGGGGGGGGGGCAGCTGGTGCCTTAGGGTGGCAGGAGGGAGAGGGTCAGGATAAAATCCAAATTCCCAGCCACTTGCTGGGGATTTAGATTTTTAAAATACCTGTCCCCCCAGCAGACACACTAAAACTTCCACACTGCACCCAGTAGGAAAGAGGGCAAAGCCTGGAGGTTTTAGTTTACCTGCTGTTTAGCTGCTGTCACCAAGAAAACAGGGAGAATGGATTCAAGCATGCAGAGAAGGACGGAGCGGTGGGTCGATCCCAATCCCTAGTGTGTGCAGGCAGTGAGCACCACGCTGTGCAGGGGGGTCAGGCTGGGGGTGCAGGAGGAGGTCAGGGTGGAGGAGGCTCCCTGCTACTGGAGATCCTGCTGGAGTTATTCTCCTGCCTGTACAACGGGACACAGCTAACCTTCCTGTCCCTGGTGCTGCAAGACCGGTGACCGGTTAGATGTGGAGGGATTGCGTGTGATGGGGAGGGGGGTATCTGGGGGGGGTAATCGGAGTGAAGGGATCTGGTGGGGTATCTGGAGGTGTGATCAGAGTGGAGGAATCTGGGGGGATCTGGAGGTGTGATCAGACTTGAGGAATGGGGTGGAGAAACTGGGGGGGGGGGGGTGTGATAAGAGTGGAGGGATCTGGTGGGGTATCTGGAGGATTGTTCAGAGTGGAGGGATGGGGTGGGGGAACTGGGGGGAAGGTGTGATAAGAGTGGAGGGATCTGGTGGGGTATCTGGAGGTGTGACCAGGGTTGTGGGAAAAGGCCCTTGTCCCCATCAACATGGGGACAAGGTGCCTTGGTGTGGCTGCCCCACTCGCTTGTTTACCCCCCTCTTTCCTGCCAGCCACGCTGCATGCTTAAATAAGGGTCTGGTATAGATTTTTTTTTTTGGGGGGGGGAACCTCGCTCCTTTTTTTCATTTAATTTTGGCGTGGAGTTCCCCTTAAAATCCATACCAGACCCAAAGATTGGGGGGACCCCCACACCATTTTTTTCGCATTTTTGCATTTCCGGCAATGCTTTTTTTTTTTTTCATTCAGCTGTCAGCGGCGAAGCTCGCTGACAGCTGATGACTTACCTGTTGTTAAGGATGCTGTGGCCAGCTTCCCAGCCCACGCGTTAACACCTAGCTATTCGTAGTGTCCATATTGGGCCAATATGGGCTTAGAATGCACTGTGCAGTGCTAAGTACATTGTGGGGCGCTCAGCAGGTGAACATCCCATTGAGCGCCCCACAAATTCAGGTTTTCGCTGTTCAGGGCTGAACTGATGTTCGACCCGAACCGTTCGCCCATCACTACTGACAACCCACGTTTCGCCACTATTCTCATCAGACACCACCTGCATACAAGTGCATCCTCTTTTGTGAAGTGACAGGCAGGTGCACACCCCATAGCTAGTGTCCTTGTTTATTATGTTTATTACAGACGCAAGTAGGTTGTAGCTGGGCACAAGCCTCCAGCCTAGATTGCATTGTGAATGATCTGGCTCTGTTCCAGTCGGCAAGCTAGAGGTAAAGAAATGACCTAGGAGGCTGCAAAGTTGAATCAGGAAGTAGGGTTGTCGCCCGCCAGACTGCGCAGAATAGCAGTGGTGTGTGAGAGTGTGTCAATCTTTGACTTACTTAATAAGGCAATACCACTGCTTGGTAGTAAGGCTTCTGTACTAGGTAAATTTAATGCCTTTTATCATCATCCAAAAATTGAAAAGGGATGTCAAACCCTGCCCAAAGCCATCAGTTCATTCTGCAATTTCTTAATATCTACTGAAAGGGAAAGCAGCATCCTAGAAAATCATATTTCTTACATCTGACTTAGATTTAAAACAATTCAGAGTTATTATTATTATTATTTATTTTGCTAATAAAGTAGATTAATCTTTCATATCAGATTTCAGCAGAGTTTTTACCTACCGACAAATCATTTGTAGTCATAAAATTATTAGTGCCAATAAAGGAAAAATATAGTTAATAATCTCAGAATATAAATTACCTCTCTTCCATGTATCTTTGTTAAGGGAATGCCTCTGCTTTTATAGCTATTGGTCCTAAAGTCATTATAAGTATAATTTTGGTTTCTAGCCTAGGTATTATGTAAGCTTTGTGAACATATTTTGCAATTCATACTTCAATTTCTACGAAATCTGCAATATCTTATAGAATGCATAAATGCCTAATTTTTATGCAATTTCTCAGGTAATATACATAAGCTTATATTACCTAAATTAATTTAAAAGTATCTGTTTTCATCAATATGTTGACAATATGCAGTTGTATCTGTCTGTATCATCTGATGTCTGCAGGTCCATTATCTCCTTGTTTCACTGCATAGATGACATTAACGTGTGACGGTCACAAAATCTTTCAGCTAAACAAGGAAATGGTTTGTGTTCTTGGAAAGAATGATAAAATGGTTTATTCAGACTCCTTAAACACGTATGACTATTTTAGGAAGCTACTAATCAGGAGTCATTTTTCACATTGGCAATAGATCATATTAGTAATATTGGAATAATGGATGGTCTGTGATATTCCTTCTACTGCTTTTAGATTGCACTACTGTACTGTTAATTTATGTGGACTAAATTAAAACTTACAAGTTCAGAATGGTCCTACTGCTATCATTCTACAAGGAATGGTATAGATGTAATAAAAATGTATTATTTAATTAATTAATAAAAAGAATAATTAATTATTAATTTAAACATTTCCTTAATTACTTTACTGGTCAGCTGTTTAGGAATGCATTATTTATTTTGCATGGTCTCATTCCTTTTCTCTCTCTGAGTGAAATGGTTGTTAGACATGTGACTGACAATAATATCAGTGAATATTGCTGAAACTCTAACATAAGTAGCAAACTGTTGCAACTATAACCAAAAGCTCTGCAATGCTCTTAATATTTGCAAATATTTTTTGGGGTAAGGGACAACAAGGCTTTTTTGGTGGTTTCTACATGTTTGAAAGCCAAAGGGTAAAAAAAAAAAAAAAAAAAACAGGTTGACCAGGATGCTAAAGAAGAATTCCAATTATGTAATTTTTTTACATAGTTACATTGTCTAGCTTGGAAATTGGCCATTTGGTGTGAGCACCATTCAGAGATCACTTTGAGTTTTCTCAATGAATGCAAAGTAGTCTCTGATGGGATAAGGTGGAGAGGTGAGGAAGTGACGTCATGCTCTCCACCTTGTCCAATCAGATAGTGCTTTGCAGTCTCTGAATGGCGCCCTTGTCCAGACCCCCTGTGTTCAGAAATCAGCTGGGCAGCCACTTAGCATTGGACCCAGAAGCTATTTGAGATCACTGCAGTAGCAGTGTCTACTACAGTAATTTCCAGCTTCTATGGTATTTGCATAATTACAATGGTTCAAGCTGGATGATTGTAATTATGTAACAATTTCCGTACCTAGAATTCTTCTTAAAAAGGAGCTCCAGTCTCCTGTGTAAAAATTGCATAAACTGTAACTGCTAACTTTTAATAAACAGCCACTTACCTGTCCCATGTTCCAGCGGTGTGCTCACCCCAGCCATTTTCATCTCCTGTTATCTGTCCCCGGCGCTGACATATTAACTGTGGGCACCCAGCTGTGACAGCTTGCGGCTTTACAGCTGGGTGCCCAATGCGCATGCCCGAGCCGTGCTGTGCATTGTGAATGGTTCTGTCGCCTTCTGGGACCTGTCACATGTCCCAGAAGACTGCCGGGAGGGAGGAGAACTTCTGCTTTCGATCGCCTAGGTCAGGGGTCCTCAAACTATGGCCCTCCAGTTGTTCAGGAACTACAATTCCCATCATGCCTAGTCATGTCTGTAAATGTCAGAGTTTTACAATGCCTCATGGGATGTGTAGTTCTGTGACAGCTGGAGGGCCGTAGTTTGAGGACTCCTGGCCTAGGTGAAATCCAAATCAGGTAGCTGCTTCCTACCGCTCCCCAAAAGTGCCCTCTCTTTACCAGGAGTGGGGGAGGAAGCCGAAAAGTGGAACTTCCCTTTTTGGGTGGGGCTCCGCTTTAAATATAGATCAAATGTTTAAATTTTATTTAAATATTTGTTGCACTTATACCGAAACAAAAACAAGAACAATATTGAGCAAAGCATGGTCAAACTGTTTACAAGTGAAGTAAAGAAATAAAGTAAAAGTAAAAGAAAAGAAAAAAATGGGCTAAAGAGAGAGGGGGGGGAGTTTGTTATTTTGGGCTATTATGGTTACGGGTTATTAAGTAAATAAATAAATAAATGAATAAAGTAGCATTTAAATGTGAGGATTTTCTTTTTGAAAGTTGAGGAAGTGAACAAGATGGAAGACATGAGGCTTACTCCAAAACATGGATTCATTGGAATATGTTCACATTCTCAGAAGAAGGTAAAGCTCTCTTTGCATCCTGCACTCACTGAGATACTGTCTACTGCCACCCCTCCTTCAGGGTTTTCCATCCCTTTTCTAGCAGCTTTTCCTTTTCTCCCTTCTCCTAACACCCCTCTCTCCTTTTTTTCATCTCATATCATCCCTTTCCCTAATAATAACTTTCCTTCCTTCCCCTTCTCCGCGCTCAACCCCCCTCAGCCTTGCTCCTGCCTTATAACTGCCCCCGCCCTCCCTATTCCCTCAGAAAACTGCTGTATCCTTTTCATGTGATCACACTCCTCTCACAGTATCATGTTGATATTATATATTTATGGAAATGATGAACTTGTGAATGTTATGTAATCTTTGATGCAGTTATATGTTCCAACATTTTATGAAACATTGATTGACATTATCATGTGTTAAAAATTCTAATATTTGAATCAAAATAAATCCTATCAATTTTAGATGTATAATTTCTTTAAAACACTTTATTGTTACTTCTAAAGTCCCACCAATACAAGGGGTTTTTTTCTCTAAAACCAGTTTGGGATTATGGTAACCCACTACCTCTAGGCTTTCTACATACTTTGTATGCCTAGGCACTCCTGTGCCATCAGTCCATATATGTATATCTGTAGCATTAGAAGATGTGCTGACTGGAGTGATATTTGGTGATGTCACTATTGTGTTGCTCACTGTTACCTTTTCTGAAAACTCTGACACAAGGAAGCAAAACCCTGCTTTTACCAAGATGGCCGCCTCCACACAGAAACACAGTGTAAAACAAGATGTGCTAAGTTGGAGAACACTATACTGGTGAAGAGTCCTTCTCCTTCTCCCTGACTTTTTTGGGAGGGGGGGCACAGCTTTTAGAGATTACCTTTCTTTTACACATTAACCACTTGCCTTCTGTGCACTTAAACACCCTTCCCATCCAGGCCAATTTTCAGCTTTCAGCGCTCTCACACTTTGAATGACAATTGCGCGGTCATGCTACACTGTACCCATATGAAATTTTTATCATTTTTTTCACACAAACAGAGCTTTCTTTTGGTGGTATTTAATCATCTCTGGGTTTTTGATTTTTTACAAAAAAAAAGAAAAAAGACAGAAAATTTTGAAAAAAAAAAAAAGTTTTTCTTATTTTCTGCGAGGAAATTTTGAAAATAAATTTTTCTCCCTCACTGATGTGCGCTGATGAGGCGGCACTGATGGGCACTGATAGGCTGCACTTATGGGCACTGATAGGCTGCACTTATGGGCACTGATGAGGTGGCACTTATGGGCACTGATGAGGTGGCACTTATGGGCACTGATGAGGAGGTACTAATATGCCGCACTGATGAGCACTGATAGGCGGCATTGATAGGCGGCACTGATAGGCGGCACTGATAGGCAGCACTGCTGGGCACTGAGAGGTGGCACTGCTGGGCACTGAGAGGCGGCACTGCTGGGCACTGAGAGGTGGCACTGATGGGCGGCACTGATGGGCACTGATAGGCGGCACTGATGGGCACTGGCGGATGGCATTGATGGACACTGACGGGTGGCACTGATGAGCACTGATGGGCGGCACTGATGAGCACTGATGGGCAGCACCATCAGTGCCCACACTCAGTGCCCATAGTGCTGCCAGTCAGTGCTCATCAGTGCCTAGAAGAGCAGGCACTGATGGGCACTGACTGGCAGCACTATGGGCACTGATTGTGGGCATTGATGGGGGCACTGATGGCGGGCACTGATGGGGGGGCAATGTGTGTGTTTTTTTTACCTTCAGTAATCAGGGCACTGGTGATCAGTGCCCTGATTACATTTGTCTGTGTCCCCAGCGGCTGTTGGCTCCCCCTCCTTCCTCACACTGCAGTGTCTGTGTGAGGAAGGAGTGCCGGCGATGAGAGATGATCTCATATGTTTACATATGAGATCATCTCTCATTGGACGGCTTGATCACGTGGTGAATGGCCGCTGTGATTGGCCATTCACCACGATCTGTGATCGGCCGTGTCCAAGGGACACGGCCGACACAGATTCTCCCCGATGCGCGCTCGCGGGAGCGCGCGGGGGGGCGTGTCACTGGAGGCCGTTTAAAAACGGCCTCCCGAAAATTCGAGTCCGCGCTGCAGCCGTATATAGGCTGTAGCGCGGATGGGAGGGGGTTAACATTTAAAATATAAAAAAAAGAGAGAAAACTACTTTATGAGCAGGTGAAAGGACTTACCTTTGTTCTGCTTATAGGTAGTGACGAGTCAAATGCTCAGGGTTTGGATTCAGGGAACATTCACAAACGTAAAGGTTTTGGTGAAAAATTTGAACCCCTTTAAAGTCAATGTTAGAAAACAGTACTAGCCATTTCTAGGCTAATAGACAAGGGATTGTGAATTTAAACAGGGGAACTGGAAACTGAGCTGAGGAACATGTTCCAAAGCACAATATTTTATTAAAATTTAGTTTGATGGGAAGCAGCAATTTTAATAATGCATAAAGGATAAATAAAAATGCAAACTTCCTTTAAATAACATGCCAGAGGAATCCCCTTACCTGTCTATGAAGTGGCACATCTGTACAATGTATGATGCATACAACCTTTAGGCTGGGTTCACACCTGAAACGGATGTGACTGACAGCAGGGGTCTGGTGCGTCCCTGTTCTCAGTTTCAGGGATGAATCATGGCCAAATTTTTGCCTGAATTCGGGCCTGAAACAGAGCCAAAGGCGCACAGGACCCCTGTGCAATCCACTTTGCAGCCGCCCTCGAGATGTGTGAACCGGCTCCATTAAAAGCCAGTCACAATCTCCTGTCATGTGAATTGGGGGGAAACCCGCATCCAATTCGCATAAGTGTAAACCCAGCCTTAAAGTAAAATTTACATTTACAAAGAAAAAAAACGGCTGTTTTATTCTGTTTGTAAATATGGAACCTCACGCAAAAAGGAAAAAATTGACATATGGTTCCCTCTATAAAATACAAAGCGGGTCCTTATTCAAGCATGGAGCTTGGCTGGCTAGAAAAGTGGGAAAGGAGGTAGACAATTGTGCGCCCTTCCCATCCTGAACCATACTGAGCCAAATGCACTCAGCACAGGGAGGGTCCCTTGTCAGGGGCATCCTTCTAGTAGAGCACTTTGTCCTCATTTTGATGAGGACAAGGTCCCTTTCCCACAATCCTGGCCTGGGGGTTGTGGGGAGCTTATTGGAATTCCAAAGCTGCCTTTAAAAATGAATACCCTATACTTGTCAATGACATCCCCGGGGATACCTCACCCCATTGTTTACATTCTGCATCTGGGAACAGGAGCAGTCATTTGTGGCAAGAAGACATCAGGAGTGGCGTTGTACATCATGCTTGACAAGGATCTGCATTTCTGAACGCTGTGATTGACAATGGATTTAAATTGTGGGATATAGGGGTGTTTAAATTTTTGGGTGTTTTATTTTAATTAAAGGACTTGTCAAAAAGCGTTTGTCTTATTTTCCATTTACATTTTTTTCTGTGAATGAATGTGTAGGGGTACTCATTACTTATTCACGTAGTAAGAGTTACAAAGGAATGTTCAAGTAGCAATGGGTATGTAGGAATCACAGACTGAGAGCTGAATTGACTGGGCAGGTACAAATCATTGGTTGTTAGGATGCTACCGGCTCCCTTACAACCAAATGACCTGAGCAGGAAGCTATCATATTTAGCAGTGGTAGTAATACCGCTGAAAGATGTTTCACTTCCTGCTGCAACCAGAAGTTCAGCCTACGTAAAAGTGCTACAACAAAATACTCTGTAACAATATTGTTACACTGCATTTATAAATGCAGAGAAAAACAGCAGTAACACAGTTCAATCACACAGCAGCCACTTTAGCGCTCCTGTAACACAGACTGGAATCTTGCTGTCAAAGTCACTACTGGAACCCAATGGTTACACTTGCCAGAGTGGGTACAGCAAGGGTAATGCATGGAGCATTCTAGGTATACCCCAGCTACTTTACAAGAAAGGATTTCTTTACTGAAATATGTGAACATGTTACAATAACAGGATCAACACCCCAGTTTTAAAGGGCTGTCCTTAATGCCCATGGTCTTAAATAAGTCTGTGTATTTATATTACTGCTATTATTGCTACCAGTCTTATATGCTGCTGCTAAATTATTTCTGCTACTTTGCTATAGCAAACTTTAAGTAGTATTGTAAGATTATATATTCTAAATAGCACTACCTATTTTTATCAGGTCATCTTGTGAAACTAAATCTCAACTGCAGTCAAAACCTTTTGTCTTTATTTTTAACTAAAGTGGGAAAGTGTTTGATCCTGCTGCCAGGTTTGTTTTTCTATGTACCCATTTGGAGATTTCTCCTCATTTCCTTGACCAGTGACTTCCAACGCAATGCTTTGAGCTGAACTTCCTCTTTTCATCTCTGAGTGCATTATAGTCCTTCGGAGAATCCACCAGGGGAATGACAGTGTCACTGGCTCCATACTGGATTCTCCATAAGAGCAGGTTTTTAAGGAATACCACTTCAAATGTAAATAATGACACGGTGATCTCATGCTGTTAACATTAAGTGATATGAATAAAATTGACTATAGTTAAAAAATGGTAACTGCTAGTATAACATTAATTGAGCTGAAATGACATCTTTTGGGAACAGAACTTCACCAATAGTCACCATATGGAGGAATGGTTTATTTTTTTAAAGAGAGAAAACATCTTTATCTACCTGACTCCATTATACTAAAACAGGCCTGTACAGCATGGATTCGTTTTAGAACAGTCATTATTTATAAGAAATGTTTTAAATAAATCAACTCCCTTGAATATATTAATTCCCTAATATCGCAGAGGCAATTAACCAGCTTGTCCCTTTTAGTGGAAAAACTGGAAGACCCTTTTTGTAGATGAGCCATTCTGAAACGTGGAAATGTCTTTTTTTTTTTTTTTTAGATCCCTGCTAATCTGCTGGTTGATTCTTACTTAAATGGCTTGAAGCACTTGTATTGGCTTCTTTTTGTTAAGCATAAAGCCAAAATTGTTTCTGCGACAGCCAGTTTTTGCACCAAGAAAATACCAGCAACGAAACCCTGGGAATTTAAAAGTGCTAGAACTCTGTTAATTTGCTTTTATTTAGAACCAGTATTATGAAAAACAGACTAAACATACACTAGAATTGCAATCCCAAAATAAATCTGGATACTATACAGGATTTACAGTTCATATGTAGTGTCAATATGCAGTATATTATAATCCTAACATCTAAATGTAAAGACACTGCTAACCATATCCATATGTCTTCCTGGCTTTATTATAACCTTTTGATCCTATACATCACATATTTGTAACCTCACCTGGGTTCTAGGGGCACTAAGTCTCAGAGTGCATGGCCTGTTTTTCAGTAAATCTTCAGGTGGAAGAGGTGAAGGACTTGGTGAAGGAGGCGACTCATCTTGTTTGATGTCTTCTTGAGGCTGGTGTTCCTCCTCTTCTTCCTCTTCCTCTTCATCTTCTTCCTCATCAATCATTTCAAATTCCTGGAAATCCTCCTGAAAGGTGCAGATAGCACGGGAGGGATCGCATCTTCCAAATCCAAGTCCTTCCTATAAGGAGAAAAATGGTTGCAGTAACGGCATTCACCTTTTAAGCTGAATAAACCAAAGAAGAATAGTAGCAATTCAAAAATGAAAAGGGAACTTTTGCAAAATGCTCATAGCTAATTAGACTCTGATTAAATGGATGCTTTAACATTGTAAACCAAAACATATTTAACATAAAGCAGTTAAAGTGTTTATAAACCCTAGATCTGATTATTCTTCAGTATGTTTAGCATACCGTTTTATACCGTTTTCTTAAGCAAATTATTTTTGTGAATCAATTGCTAGCTTTCTTTACTGGGGATCCTGCCAGTAAGAGCATTGTCTGTTTCAAGCTGACAACACTAAGTCAGTGCCTTACATCACTGTCGGCATTCTGTGCAACTTCCTTCTGTTGGCCATTGGGCTGGCTATTTGATAGATCAGATAGGCAACCCATCAGCCAACTGAAGCAGCTTGCATGGCAAGCTTATCTTTGTCAGCTTGCAACTGGAAGTGTTGTTACTGGTTTGATCTTTTGCAACAGATTCACAAAAATGATTTAGTTTTATTAAACTGCATACAGTAATACATGATGCCAACCATACTAAAATAGAGTTAGGGTTTACACACACAAACTCCGTACTCATTTTTACAATTCTTTAACAACATTCAGAAGATATTGTAAGCCACACTGTATTAATCAACAAAAGAATGCCCACAAAGGTATGTAGGGGAGTATAAGTTCTAGGGAGAACAGAGTAGCTGACATTATTACCACTTTATCAAGACATACCTGTCATTCCCCATGCTTAGCCTTAAAATGTATATTTACTTATACATTTATGACAAACTGCCAACCATCTTGGGATTACTGTGTTCCATGGAAAGTAACACACAAATGAATAGTAATTTCCAATCAGAAAGCTCAAACATAAGTGTATCGGTCCCAGTGAGGAAGCTTGTGTATAGGTCCAGATGATAAACAAGACAAAGCATCATGGCCCAAATATGGCAACAATTCCTATAAGGAAAAGTTGAATGTGGGGTAGTTATGGCTTAGATATGCATGCTGTTACTATAAATGTTTTGATATTTAAAAAATCAGACTTTTCTCTAGAATGATATAATCTTACAGCAGTGTTGTACCCCATTTACTATAATACAAGGATAATACTCAATGTGTTATGTATATAATTTAAAACCCGTGGAAATTTAAAAAGAAATCTCACATTTTCATTTGTTTTATTGAATGCTCCTTTGAATACCGCTTGCCCATAAATATACTTTGTAAAAGAAAACTTAATAGTTACTAATTGCAATTGTATTTACCATACCTCGGAGAACTGTGGCATACACCACAATTTTCCATTCCTAAAAATCAAAAAATCTTCCCAGAGGAAAATAGTTGTGGGGCAATCACTTAACAGCCAGTACTGTTCCTGGAAATGAAGGACAATTATCAAGTATGCAAATGTGTTCCTGGAGATAGTGCTTCTAAGGAGTCTTTGACATGAATCACCCAAAATTCTGGCTGCACTCACTTTAATGGTTTTATTTTAGACCAACCCCTTGCTAACAGTATTCTCTTTGGTTGCCAGTACTATCAGTCAGAAAAATATGCCAGTTGGGATTCCTCCAGTTTTTTGGTAGAAGACATCTAGAATCTTTTCTATAACCTTGCTACATCCTATTGTATGCTATCCTCCCTAATCTATATATACAGTATTTAAAGCTGATGAAATTCCCTCTTCACTGGGGATTCTGCCAGTGTTTCCTTTGAATGCTCAGTGTGAGTCCTGATCTGAGCTATTGGCCTCAAACAGCTGGTCCCAATACACGAAGATTCACAGCCCTGACAGGTTGCCCACAGGGCTGGTGGATTTCAGACCATTCACAATGTGTATTATAAAAAGAGATTAAATGTAGTAGGAAATCACATGCTTGACATGTTGGGGCCCCAGCACATACACATGCTGTTCATTTATCAGTGTCAAGACCATGGCAGAGGTTTTCTTTTTTTCAGTAAAAGTAGTATATCCACATCCTTAACCTCCCTGGCGGTATGATTCTGTCAGGAATAACATACCAAAAGCGGTACAATTCTTTTCATGGAAATTTGACATTATGTATTATAGGCCTACAATTCTTAGTAATTACTGACTTAAATCTGACCAAAACAAGACTCTAGTAGACATCCCAGATGTGATAAATTTAAAACACAAACGCATGAATTATAATCGAATCAATAATATAATTTTATTATATAATATATAATATATATAATAAAATTATATTATTGATTAGATTATAATTCATGCGTTATATATTATATATATATATATGTGTGTATATATATATGTGTGTCTATATATATATATATATATATATATATATATATATAATATATATATAACGCATGAATTATGATCGAATCAATAATATAATTTTATATATATATATATATGTGTATATAGGTATTTATATATATATATGTGTGTGTGTGTGTGCGCATATATATATATATATATATATATATATATATATATACCTATATACACATATATATATATATATAAATATATGCATATATATATATATATATATATACATATATATATATGCATATATATATATATGCATATATATATATATATATATATATATATGCATATAATATATATATATATGCATATATATATATATATATATATATATGCATATATATATATATATATATATGCATATATATATGCATATAATATATATAATATAAAATGTGTACTGTGTTTGTGTTTTGTGCAACTTTTTTTTTTGAATTTCCCTCCCTAGTTCCGCTCCCATGCAGCATTGCTGCTGCAGGGAACGGAACTAGGAAGTGATCACACCGACGGAGACCGACGGAGAGGGACGGGGATCTCGGCTGGCGGTCACAGCAATGAGAGATCATCGCTGGATCGCCAGGAGAAGGTAAGAGAACACCGCTGCGCTATCTGCACATCCACCCCGAGCGTGGTTACCGCTCCTGATATGAAAAATCAACCCCGAGTCACGCTCGGGATTACCGCCAGGGAGGTTAAGACTAGTACACACGATGGGAAAATCAGAAGCAAAATACTGCTTTTGGAGCGATTGTATGATAATCTGATCCTTAGTACACAGCTTTCAAGAGTTGATCATGACAGTTCATGCAAAATTATCCGAAGGGACAAACACGAACATTTTTCTTGTACAAAATAAGATTGTACGATTTTTGTTAAATCAGTACAGTATCTGTCCAAAAATAAATTGGAAGACCAAGACCAGGCATGCTCGGAAAATGTACATTTTCTGCCAGTAACCACTCCTATTCATTGCCACTTCTACCCCTATAGTTCAAGTCAACATTGTACAATATATACAGTATTTGTTGGTAACTTAACTCACGGGATTCATTACATTATCTAGTACCTTTTCCCTCGGATTTTCTATCAGCTCATCTACATTCTCCCCAGTACTCACATTTGAGTGTCTTCTTCCTTTCCCAGTCAGCCCCTACTTTATCTTCTCCACCCCCCCCCCCCATATTCCATGGTCAGGGCCTCTCTTCCACCCAATCCCCCCCCCCCCCCATGATGAACAAGTTCCCCTCTTCAATGCCCCACTAGTCCACAAATAGTTACTTCTCTTCCTAGATTTACTCCCTCTGGTCTATCAGCTATCGATATACCTCACCTTTCTTCCCTCATGGTCCATAATTGGATCCTGCATGTGTTTGGATAGAAGGAAATGTATGTGTGAATGTGCATATGAAAGTATAAAAGAATGTCAGCTGCACTCCACTTAGCTCTTGCAGTATTTTTAATAATCAATAAATTGACTGTGTACAGCGATATCTCCACCCAAAAACCAGCCTTCCTTGAAACGTTTCACAACTCCTGGCTTGCTCACAAGGATAGGAGTGGCAAAACATGTCAGGAAAGGCTGATTTTTAATGGAGATATCACTGTATGCAGTAAATTTTTTGATTATTAGAAAATACTAAAGCTAAGTGGAGTGCGGCTGACATTCTTTTATGTTCTCAATGGAGAGTGGAGACGGACTACTATGGCTGGCACCTGGCTTGTCCATGTACAAGAGAGGCCAGTTATGGGTCTGTGTGCTTCTATGCACATGAAAGGTTTGGGGTTGGTCATAGTTTAGTAATGATAAGCATCATTATTCTTTTCAAAGGTTTCCAATTTGAATTATCATTTTAACACTCATGACTTAAAAACCCAAAAGTGATCAGATATTTCAATCAGTGTCCATTTATTTGTCACTTATGCTCAGCTGCTCTGGTGATTATTGCGATCTTCTGTTTCTCTGGTAGTCTTCTTCTGGAGGTCTCCTTAAGCTGGCCATACACTGTAAGATTTCTCTCATTCAGCCTCATGTGCTGAACAAGAGAAATCTATCAATTCCTGTTTGGATTGGATGGAGGAATCCCCCCTGACAGCTATTGTATTCTGGTTGGCACCTGCAGCTTTCAGAATACCTGAACACTGACTGCAAATCTGATTGGATGCAGCCACTACTCAGTTGCCAATTTTTCGGCCTGGCTTCTTCATTTTTCTGATCAAAGGATGTCAGGCGGGAGAATGCCAACAGGGTCACCCATGGATTGAATTTTGATGAACCTCCTGAAATTCAATCCGTGTATAGCCAGCATTAGTATGATACATGCTGTGGCTAATTTTGCAATTTTTGTACTGCATATGTGCTACATTAGAAAATGATGCATAATCTACTGTATTAGGTAGAAATAAAGGCAAAACCTTTTTTTCATTTTGGATAGAGTTAGGATGAGTTATAATTCCTGTCATTTTTTTTCTTTATTTTTCAGTTTTTGGCATTTGTGTACCATTGGGGAGATTTCCCTTCACTTTCTGCCACTTAACCAAACTAGGAAGTAAGAGGAAATCCCTGCAACTTAAAGGAATGCCATAGGGACCTCCCCCAGATCACCATGTCCTCATTGGAAGATGTCTCCTTTTACTTTTCTGGCAACAACCCAAGATTTAGAATTTTCTTTACTTTCACTTCCAAGTATAATGGTAACAGGACAAATAGATAGGGTGCATCTCCCTAACAGGGACACAGACAGCAATAACCTAATAGGTGTGAATAAATTCTTTATTGAAAGGAATTTTCAATAATTTTCATTGTGCAAGGAATTGTCTGAAACAGTTTGCACCAGTTAAATTATACTGTGTTAAGCTTTAGTTGACAAATCTCCATTAAACCAATTCTATGTAGTCATATGGTGGTTCTCCATCAATCACGACATTTAACCATTAGCACTCAGAACTACTTAGTAACCACTGAATAAAACCCTTCAACTGGAATTATCAGAGAAATGCCATCTGCTGATGGTAGTTGATGTGCTGATGAAAGCAGAAGAAGACTGTGGGTAAAGCAGTTAAAAAAATGAGAAGTGCAGCAATCAGCAAAGAGATTTAAAGGACCAGTAAAGTATTACAGAGCGAGTGATGACATTTACAAACATATATGAATGGCTGCCTATGTAAGAGATGACAACATCTACTGAGTGTGAGGTCTGATCACAGCAAGGAATGATACCGCATACAACATTATGAACTTTGCATGCAAAGTATGGGGATTTTCTCGCAAGCACATTGGATAATCTTTTCAACTCATCCCATACCTAGTGTCAGATTTGCCATGTCACATCTGACACAAGGTATGCATCTACCGCAACTATTATTTCAACCATTCCTATCACCTTAAAAAATGCATTTTGAGCAGTCATTTCACTTGCTCTGTGTAATTAAGTCAATCAAAGGTAAAATATCCATAAAAACTGTTAGATATAGTATTTGGCAATAACATTACAGCCGTGGCCAAAAGTTTTGAGAATGACACAATTCATTTTCACAAAGTCTACTGCCTCACTTTTTATTGTAACAATTAGCATGTACTCCAGAATGCTATGAAGAGTGATCAGATGAATTGCATTTAATTGTAAAGTCCCTCTTTCCCATGAAAATGAACTTAATCCCATAAAAAAACATTTCCACTGCATTTGTGAAGAAGGTTTTAGGGCGCCCAACAAAGTCCAGCAAGCGCTAGTACTGTCTCCTACAGTTGATTCAGCTGCAGGATTGAGGTACCACCAGTGCAGAGCTTGCTCAGGAATGGCAGCAGGCAGGTGTGGATGCATCTGCACGAACAGTGAGGTGAAGACTTTTGGAGGATGGTTTGTTGTCAAGAAGGGCAGCAAAGAAGTCACTTCTCCCCAGGAAAAACATCAGGGACAGACATTCTGCAAAAGGGACAGGGATTGGACTGCTGAGGACTGGGGTAAAGTAATTTTCTCTGATAAATGCACTTTCGGATTGTTTAGGGCATCCATACAAAAGCTTGTGCGTAGAAGAAAAGGTGAGTGCTACAGTCAGTCCTGTTTCATGCCAACATTAAAGCATTCTGAGACCATTCATGCGTGGGGTTGCTTCTCGGCCAAGGGAGTGGGCTTACTCACAATTTACTCACCCACAATAACTTTGTGGCTTGGGGAAAAAAAACATCAAAATGTTGGGTCCATGGCCAGGAAACTCCCTAGACCTTAATCCCATTAAGAACCTGTGGTAAATCTTCAAAAAGAGGATGAAAAAAAAAATCCTACTAATTCTGACCAACTCCAAGCATTCATTATGCAAGAAAGGGATGCCATCAGTCAGGATGTGGCCCAGAAGTTGATTGACAGCATGCCAAGGTAAATTGCAGAGGTATTAAAAAAAGAAGAGTCAACACTGCAAATATTGACTCTTTGCATAAACTTAATAAAAAGCCTTTGACACTTATGAAATGCTTGTAATTATACTTAAGTATACCAAAGTAACATCCGACAAAAAGATCTAAAAACACTGAAGCAGCAGATTTTGTTAAAATAATATTTGTGTCATTCTCCAAACTTTTTCCCATGGCTGTACATCTTTAGCTATTTATGAATAGCATATACCTGATGAAACTAAAGCCTCGTACACACGCACAGATTGTTGGCCAACCGATCGGCCGTCTTTTGTCCAGTGTTGTTTGTTGGTTGAAATGTGCTCTAGACTTGCACTGGACTTTTGTTGGCCAACAAAAACCAACTTCAGAAGAGATGTCATGTGATGGTTGACTTTCAGTGTGTTTTTTCTTCTCTGAGCATTCCCAGTCTTGCTCATCTGATTTTTGTCTGCCGAAATCTGTACTGACTGAGGAACAATCGGCTGTTCTTTGTTGGCCAACAAAAATTTTATATCATGCACACCAGATTTTTTTTCGGCCGAAAATTCGCAGTTGGTTGTCGGAAGCATCATACTAACAAGCCTACAATCGGCAGTTGGGACGTTGGCCGACAATTTACGGCCAACAATCTGTGCGTGTGTACGGGGCTTTAGTGGGAAACAGAATAGAAAGGTAAAAGTTGAAATCTGGACAAAGTGATTTTTTAAAAGAAAATAACCAATAAAGAAGTCTGTAACGTGTGGCTACTACTGCATTACGGAACACTTTTACTTTCATTCAGCTCAGCACAGAAAGCTCTGAACAGATTCAGCTGTAATGCACATTGGGTACCTACTCAGTATCTCTTTCATTCAGAAAATTCTGTATCTTGCATTCTTTTCACAGAATAAATAGCGTTCTGTGATTGGGGGAGATGAGATCATGGCATTCGTCTGGACCTCCTTCATTCACAGAACACATTGTATTCTGGGAAAAGAATGCTAAATATTTTCTGAATGAAAGAGATGCCAAACAAGCAACCCACTATGATTTGTGTATACAGCCGTGTCTGTAATTTTCAGTACTGTACTGTACAAGCTGAATGAAAGTAAACATTTTCTCTAACACATTGGCAGCCACACAGGAGACATCACTAGTGGTAATTTATTGTTACAGTGGAAATGTCCTTTTTGGCCATTTGGTATTAAGTGTACGTAAATCCTAACAATTACCTTCTCTTATTTTCTTTCTTTTGATCTATTAGAAAAATTGATAAAAGTGTTTCAAATACCGGTTGATCCTGCCTAAAATCTAGTTACATAGACTGAATGAAAATGACCTTAAAGTAAATACCTTTACACCAAGTTCACAGCATGGACTACTTCTGTATTTATACATTTTGATCATATATCCCCCCTTATCTCCTCTTGTCAAGAGCGAATAAATTCAGTATAGCTAATTGTTTCTTATAGTTGAGCTCCTTCATGCCTCTTATCAGTTTGGTTTCCCATCTATTCACTTTCTCCAGTTGCCCATGTGAGCTAATATCTGTCTGCCTCTGCCGATGGTTATCAGTCAGTATTGCTGCTAGTTCTCTCTGCAAACTACAGAACATTCCCTCTGCTCTATAATATAGGAAGAGAGAGTTCTGTAGTCCTAAAACACTTCCTGTTCTAAAGTGACAAGGCTGGTGCCTTATAAATACAGTGGGGAAAGTGAACATTGTCACCCTAGGACAGGGAATGTGTTTCTAGCAAGATTGCTAGGTTAAAATATAGGCAAAAGAAGTCTGAAAAAGGAAAATAATACAGCCAGCACAAGGACTGCTGAATGGCAATATATTAAAGCCCGGTTGAACCTTCTGTACCTATTAAGGTAATGCAGTCGGGCATATGAAATAATAATTATGTCTTCTTTTAGTTTTTTCTATGCTATGTCCTGCAGAAAGGGTTACAACACTGGCAGTTCATTGGAGATTTGGATCAATGCTCTCAGAAAAAAAGCAGCAGTCGGGTCTACAGTGATCCAACATGCTCCCCACTGCTCCAATCAACAGCACTGATGTTGGACATAACCAATGTAAATAAAAAAGTATTATTGTTGCTAACTGCCAGCATGTTCATAATAATCTTTTTCCACTGAGAAATTATCAACTGTGTGCTTAAATGATGCCCAATGTGAACAAATTGCAATTGGCTTATAATGAAGAATTCTTCAATTGTGGGGTAAATGATGACTAGACATTTAAGACCTTAATTCTGCAGTTATTTGTGTATTGTCACTTTCCTGACATTCAATCTATTTTTTTTTTCATATATATATTGAGATGTCGGCTGCAAAAGTTAACTTCACATTTTCTATCATAGCATTTCAAATCCTTTAATCACTGCTTGTGATAAGCTGATTAAAGTAATCTGCTCAAGCAAAAAATTGATTCTGATATTCTGAAGAAAAGAACTTGAAGCTAATTAATTTAAAAGTGCACTAGCTGAGCCGGATAAACTAGGACTACAGTAATTACTTGTAGCTTCGAACATCTGATAACTGCATGTAAGTATGTAGATGACCTTGACAATTAGTAATTGTATATAGCCGAAAATAACACTGAAATGTAGGAAACATCTGAGGACAAGTCAATGGAAATCCCCCTATCCATAGCTAGGAGTTCATTAGTAGTATACAGTAGAATACAGTTGTTGACTATACACACTGACAGTTTTTTAATGAGTCGGCAACAATGCTTTTTTTTATGATAATAAAAATTGAAACCGTTTCCAAAAACATGTTCTGAGTTTAGTCTGATATCTCTCAATATCAGGATGTCACTAAATATTGAAGTTTGAGGTGCACTTCACTTTATAGTTCTGACTTGGATAAAGGGGAAGGCCACCAAAAAAATTGAATTTTTGACTTTACTCCATTACTCAGTGATTCAGGCCTATTCAATCAGGGGTCAGGTTCCTCCTTTCCCTGTCAAGGCGCACTCTACTAGGGCGCTTAGTGCCTCCTGGGCCTTCCGTCATCAAGCGTCAGTGACACAGGTTTTCAAGGAGGCCACCTGGTCATCGGTGCACATTTTTACAAAGTTTTATAAAGTAGATGTGTTGGCATCTGTGGATGCTTCCTTTGGCTGCAAGGTTTTGCAGGCTGCTGTTGAGAGGACCTGATCCTCTTTGAGGGTGTATTGTTTTCTTCAGGTGGGCTCCAGTTGTTTTGGTTGAGCCCCTGTTGCCTGGTTGGCTAATGTTTAGCCTTGGGAATTTTTTGCTGTTTCCCACCCCTCATGTTTAACACTGCTTTGGGACGTCCCAATGGTCAAGAATGACAGGAGCTGTGTCCGTCAATGAACGAAAGAGAAAATGGGATTTTTGACTTACCCTAAAATCCATTTCCCTGATGTTCATTGTGATGGTCACAGCACCCACCCCTCAGTTGAGGTATAATTCTCCTGACACTGCTTATAACAAAACTGAATGACTATAGCAGGGAGAGGGAGTATACCCCCTGGGACTGCCCATGGGTGTAGCCAGAAGTTTTTTCTGCCTATTTTCCCACTCCTGTAGAGGGCAGTATAACCCAATGGCCAAGAATGACAGGAGCTGTGTCCGTCAATGAATGAAAGAGAAAAAAGTATTCTTGTTTTGTTTTTTAATTGGGGTGGGGCAAGGCAGAGTTTGATCATCCATTACATCTTTTTGCTTCCCAAGGACTACCACCAGTATATCCCCTCTGGCATTGTTGAACATCCAAAAGATGGGTGGTAGATGATGCAGCCACTGTATTTCCTGCCAACCCCTCCTCAATGAATTTTCTATAGGAATGAATGGAGAATTCTATTAAGTAGGTGACTTTAGAAGACTGACAAAATTAGAAACTCTGCTTTGGCCATTCACAGCTGTGGGTGAAAGAGATTGTCCTGCCTGTTTTTCTGGACCCGCTGACTGGCTCCTGCTGTGTCCAATCACAGCAGGAGAGGGTCACCGGTGGTGGACATGCGCTCTCCAAACTAGGAAGTAGCAGAAGACGTACAAGTACATGATTGTGCCTGTAGGAGCCACCTCTCCGCAGTAAATGTACATGGGGCGGTCGGCAAGAGGTTAAATGCTGTGTTTTTCTACCGCTTTTAGGCTGTCAGCAGATCAGCCTCTAGTGCAGGGGTAGTCAAACTATGGCCCGCGGGCCGCAACCGGCCCGCCAGGGTACTGCACCCAGCCCGCTAGCCGAGATGGCTGGATCATTCATGTTGCTTGCTGGGCATGGCGGCAGCCATGGCTATCGCGGCACCGCGATCCTCCAAGACTCCATCGACATAGGGCTGACTGCCTGTCACTCACTGTGCAAGTGTGCAGGCCTCACACAGGACAGTGCTTTCAGCCAATGAAGTGCTGAGTGCCTCAACGTGATGTCATTTGTCCCCACCTACAAGAGAACAGAGGCGCCCACAGTCCCTGGCTGTCCCACACGGTGTGGTTTTGGAGAAGAGAAGGTAAGACAAGAGAAGAGATAGGGACGGGTGGACCAGTGTATAATTAGGAATCAGAATATCATTTATATCAGCAGTAAATATATAAGCAGAAGTATTAGAGTATTATATATTATAATTATTATTATTATATGACAATATTATATGTCAGCAGGAAAATATAATACATACAAAAGCAGCATTCTTGTGTGATCCCCAATATTATATATCAGTAAAGTGATATATAATATATTGTCTATATATATATATATATATATATATATATATATATATATATACTGCGCTATATAAATCCTTCATAATAATAATAATAATTTTGGGGATCACACAAGACTGAGATGCTTTTGTATATACAAATAAAATATGTGCATTGGAATTCGTTCATATTTTTTTCAAACTATACTCCAGCTCCCAACAGTCTGAGGGACAGTGAACTGGCCCCCTGTTTAAAAAGTTTGAGGACCCCTGCTCTAGTGGCTCTGATTTTTGGCCAAAATGCCGAAAAAAGAGAGCAACTGAGCATGTGCAGAGCAGGGTAAGACAGTGTATTACTGGATTTTAACCAGCATAGGCATGTATTGTTAATGTTGCAAAAAGAGGCAGCCTGAACTGATCTAGCAGAACTTAATTTTCTGAGAAAAGTTTCACTTTAAGAACTATTTTATATGCAATTTAAAGGGGTTGTAAAGTCAGAATGTTTTTTTTATGTTAATGCATTCTATGTATTAAGATAAAAAAAAACCTTCTGTGTGCAGAAGCCCCCCCCACCAAAACTTACCTGAGGTGAGGTCTCTCCTTGTCTGGCGATGTCCACGAGTGTCTCAGCCATCCGAGATTCTCCTTCCTGAATGGCAGAGACACAGCAGTGGCGCCATTGGCTCAATCAGGAGAGAGGGGGGTCAGGGCTGGGTCAGGGCTCCTCGTATGAAAGGACAAAGGGAGTGGTGACTCGGCTCGGGTGCCCCCATAGCAAGCTGCTTGGGGGAACTCAACAAGAGGGAGGAGCCAGGAGAGCAGAAGAGGGACCCGAGAAAAGGAGGATCCGGGCTGCTCTGTGCAAAACCAACCGCACAGAGGAGGTATGTATAACATGTTTAGTATTTTTGTAGGAAAAAAAAACGAGACTTTACAATCACTTTAAATAGTAACAATAGACACATTTTAAGTCCTAATTGGTCTAATATGAACATATATATATATATATATATATATACATATATATATATATATATATATATATATATATATATGTATATTAGTGATCGACCAATATCGTTTTTATATTGCCAACACCGATATTTTGGTCATCAGATATGTCGGCTATGGACTCCGGTACTGGGGTGATGCCTCTAGCTGCAGGCATCACTCCAGTACAGCACTTTCCCGAAATATCGGTGATATCGGCAACCTCAAGGGCCGATTCCGATATATCGGGGAAAGTGCATATCGGCCCCCGATATATCAGCATTGCCGATAATCGGTCGATCCCTAATATATATATATATAAAAATATATAGAGGTACTGTATATATTATATACACAGTATATATAATGTATATAGCCAGTAAATAAACATATATATATATATATATACTTACAAAATATTATGTTATTTTAGAAGCTAGTTCCCCCTTTGAGGATAGCTGCCTAACAAATAAAGACTCAGACATGAGGCTCTGTTCATTTATGTTCATTTACTTCCAAAGGAAGCCACAGACACATTTCGATAGATGCGTGTTCAGTCTATTGTCTGACAGGAAGCATATGCCTGTCATTATACACAAAGGAGGCAAAGTACTGCATAACAGACTGAACACAGGCATCAATGGTCCCAACGCTGTCACTTCCATTTCTAATCTGACACCTAGTCTATAAAAGGATAGAGCACAATACATGATAATAAAAAAATAAAAATAATAAATAAATAATGCAAAAAAAAAATAAAAAATAAAACTCGGCTTGAGTTAAAGATGTTTAAGAGGAATAATTTACAACATTTAATTTTGCAAAGTGTGATTACTTAATACATTAATGTTAATACTGTCACTGAGTAATTTCTTCATAATGCTCCATTATTACCTTGTCACAGTGATCTGAGTCATAGTTCAGTCCAATTCCACAGTCATCTGTAATTTCTGACAAATCTTCGTCATCAAATTCTTCCAAACTGATGTCTTGTGATGGCCTAATGTAAAAAACAGTGACAGCATGAAGAACCACAAACTAAAGTAAAATGGAAGTGGTGGATACAAGTACAAATGCACTTTGTACAAAATACTGTTGTTGCGGCACCAAACAGCGCTCTACTTACTACGTGTAAAAATACCCCCGATATATTGGTGTTTTATATTAAAAACTGGTGAAATGTGTAACTCATTTTTTTTAATTTGACCAATATTAGTCAGAAGGAAAATCACAATGGATCAGAAGGAAAATCACAATGGACAAGGAATAGCTATTTTTTTTATAATGAATACTTTCTGCATTTCTAAGTATTTGATAAAGAGTGATTAATCAACGCTGACCAATGAAAAACTAATACCCCAATTAATAGCTAAAAAGCCAGATAAGGGGACCAATGGCTGCCAACATAAAAGTGCATTCACCTAACACCATAAACAATTCAAAATTATATATAAATTATGCAGCGCCAAAGGATAAATAAATAAATAAATTCAATATACACAAAATGTGTCAATTAACAAAAATATAAATATCTGTAAATGATTAAATACATATAAAAATGTATCTCAATCAAAGTGCAAGTGCTCTTAATGTGATAAAAAAATTCCAGGTGATAAAAACTATATCGGTGAATAAAACAATAGTTATAATAAATGTTGTCACAATAGATGCTCGTGCAAATATAAGTCACGCATATGCATACACTAGTGTGAATTAGAAATAAGTGCACAAAATTTGCAGAGTCTTTCTTTTATTACTTTACTTGGGAATGGATAAAATAAATTGATACATATAAGAACAGAAATATCACGTCAAAGAAACGTACGCTAGAACATGTATGGAAGTAAGAATTAACAGCTACTGTAAATAACTTCAAATGTGGTATTACTATCAAAATAAATAAATTGTAAAATAATATAATCAACCATGGAAACAAGTAACTAAACAGGGTAATCCTTGAGCTGGTCATACCTGGCTCAGTTTTTTTTCGTTCAGCCAGCTAGCTAAACAAAAAAAGTTGAACCAATTTCCCCATCCACACATTTGAGGGCGATGCGTAAATCTTCTCCCCTCTTATTGTACTCTGATTGCGGAACTCCCCCGCTGTCAGAATACATTGATCAGCACAGCAATTTGCTGAATGTGCTGATGAAGCGAAAATATACCAACAAGCCGTTTGCAAAAAGCAGATCGATAGATCGACTTCCCATGAATGGGAATGGCTATCTATATACCAGTCCTGCTGAACCAGCCAAATTTCCATCCATGTATGACCAGCTTTATTCTCAAAGTATTATCATAATAATAATAAACAAGAAAGTTGATTAAAAAGCACCTAATGTAATAAAAGTCACTCACTTACCAAACACATTTTACTAAAATAGGAATTTCTACCAGTTCTCCATTAAAAGTAATAGATCACCATAAAGGCAGGAATTTGTGTTTGAGGAATGTTAAAGTGTTACTAAACCCAGAACCCTGCATTCACTATATCTGGCCTCCCGAACATGGAAATGCAATTATTAGTAATTAATAGTAAACTGCTAAATATCTTTTTTCATCAGCAGTATATAGCAGTCTTGTGACTTCTATCAATGTCTGGTTAGACCATGTAGGAGGAGTTTTCATTCTACTCTGCAGCAAAGCAGGGGCAAGTTATCATACGGGGGGACTTCAATTATCCCAACATTGACTGGGAAGAGGGGACTGCACACTCACTAAAGGCCCGTCTATTCATGACAAGTCATTTAATTTCATCACAAGATAGCAAGGCAAGAGGTGAACATAAGAATGCTAAACTTCAGAAGGGCAAACTTTCCTCAACTATGATCAATATTAGAAAAAATAAATTGGGACCAAACCCTAGGAACACTGACCACGGAGGAAAAATGGTAATGCTTTAGGAACATATTAAACAAAAGTATCTCACAGTGCATTCCCAAAGGAAACAAATTTAGAAGAGCCAAGGTCAAACCAGGATGGCTAAACCGTAATGTAAAAATGCTTATTAGAGAAAAAAATTGGCCTTAAAGAAATATAAATCAGAGGGGACATTATCAGCTTTCCACCAATAAAAGGAATCTAATAAGAAATGTAAAAGCAAAATCAAGAAGACTAAAATTGACTTCGAGAGACAAATAGCGGAGGAAAGTAAAAAGAACTCTATAAAATTCTTTAAATATAATAAAGCGGTTGTATCCCCTGTGTAAAAGCAAACAAACAAAAAAAAAACCCTGCAGGACAATGGCATAATGTGCTAGTATGCATGTTCCCTTGGCATCTATTTCGGGTTCGGCAGCTCCGGCACTGTGAGTAGCCGGAGCCACGATGACGTCACTCCCGCGCGGGAGTTCACTTTCCGGCAAGGAGCTCTGAAGATTCGGCAAGATATGCCGGACCTTCAGAGTGCATGCGCCGCTGGTGTCAGTGGCTGCATGCATGGTGTCAGCGGCTGCATGCAGGATGAATATCTCCTAAACCGTGCAGGTTTAGGAGATATTAATTTTACCTCCAGGTAAGCCTTATTATAGGCTTACCTGTAGGTAAAAATTAAAAAGTGGAGTATACTACCGCTTTAATAGCAAAAAAGCGAGGTCAGAGCACATTGCACACATAATTAACAATGATGGGAGGATGGTTACAGAGGACACAGAGAAGGCAACTGTACTAAATGCTTTCTTCTCAGTTTCTACACAGGAAAAGGAGGGGTATACTGGCCATGACTGTATTGGTAGCAGCACATCATAGGACTTGCTGCAGTGGCTAACAGAGGGTGAAATCAAGGAAAGGCTTGATAACATTAACACAAATAAATCACCAGGACCGGATGGCGTGCACCCAAGGGTACTCAAAGAACTCAGTAAGGTTATATCTAGACCGCTGTTCCTGATCTTTGCAGATAGTATTTTGACAGGAACTGTACCAGGTGACTGGAAGAAAGCCAATGTGATACCAATATTAAAAAAAGGGCAGAGGAATATCCCGGGAAACTACAGGCCGGTCAGCCTGACGTCAATAGTATGTAAATTACTGGAAGGGAAGATAAGGAACTATATTAAAGAATTTGCTAAAGACATCAGTATCATCAGTAGTATTCAGCACGGGTTTACAAAAGGACGTACTTGTCAAACCAATCTATTAACATTTTACGAGAAGGTGAGCTGTGAGCTAGAGAGGGGGAGACCTGTGGATGTGGTGTATCTGGATTTTGCTAAGGCATTAGATACAGTTCCCCACAAACGCTTAATCTACAAACTAAGGTCTTCAGGCATCGACCACAAAGGTTTGTTCTTGGATAAAAAAACTGGTTAAAGGGGCGTGTCCAAAGGGTGGTGATAAATAACGCGTACTCAGACTGGTCTGGAGGGGTAAGTGGGGTCCCCCAAGGCTCAGTCCTGGGACCAAGTTTGTTCAATTTATTCATAAATAACATTGAGGGCAGGATCATTAGCGCAATCTCAGTTTTTGCGGATGACACAAAAATAGGCAGGGCAATCACACATAAAGATATAGAAATCTTACAGAATGACCTGAACAAAATAACAGAGTGGGCAACTACATGGCAAATGATGTTTAATGTGGAGAAATGTAAAGTATTGCACTTGGGAACTAAACGCAAAATACGCTTTAGGGGGGGAACCTCTGGGGGAATCAAGAATGGAGAAAGATCTGGGAGTCTAAGATAGACTAAGCAATAGCATGCAATGTCAAGCTGCAGCTGCCAAAGCTGGCAGAATATTGGCATGCATAAGGAAGAGGATTTATTCCAGAGATAAATCTATAATCCTACCACTTTATAAAACCATGGTCGGGCCACATCTGGAGTTCTCTGTCCAGTTCTGGTCACCAATCCTCAGAAAGAATGTGTTGGAACTGGAGCGAGTCCAGAGAAGGGCAACTAAATTGATTAGGGGATTGGAGGGTCTTAATTGTGAAGAGCGTTTGTAAGAGCTTGATTTATTCTCCCTGGAGCAGAAACGCCTGAGAGGGGACATGATAGCAAATTAACAAATACCTCTATGGTGATCTCAGCATAGGAAAAAAAACGATTTAGTCTCAAGGAATATAAGAGGACACGTGGCCACACAATGAGATTAGAGGAGAGGCGGTTTAACCTTAAGCTACGTGAGGGTTTTTTTTACTGTAAGGGCAATAAGATTGTGGAACTCTCTTCCACAAATGGTGGTAACTCCGGGGAATATAGCTACTTTTAAAAGACTCTTGGACGTGCATCCCAAAGATCACAACATTCAGGGTTATGGGAAATGCATACGCTCACACACATCTACACAGGTTGAACTGGATGGACTGTTGTCTTTATTCAACCTCAACTACTATGTAACTATGTAACTGTCCTATGAGGCTGAAGGACCCCTGACCCTCTGTCTGGGCAGTGCTGATTGGCCCTGTGCTGATTACATGCACTCTACTAAGAAAAAAAAAAAACTAGTGAAACTCACCAAACTGAGCATCTGCAGGGTGACCCCAAAGGCTCTGTCTTACCAGGATATGGATTGGGGACAGTGGAACAAGGGGAGGATCAGAGAAAACAGGATCAAACAGCCTTTCTACACAATGCGCAGGATTAACCCCTTAGGTTTCACATAGAGTATAACAAGGATGCTTTACTATATATACTGTACACAGGGCTCAAAATTTAAAGTCCTGAGCTACTAGCCAGGCCTTAAGGTTTACTCGCCACCAGTTGCCCCACCCAACTCCTACCCTGCCCCGCCCCTAATTCTGCCCCTAAACACGCCCTCATAAATTATCTCATAAAATTACACTGTTAAATGTTTTTGCATTAATGCAGAAGTTACAAAAATAAATATTAATAACAACGTTTTCAGTGCCCATCAGTGCAGCCTAATCAGTGCCCATCAAGGGTCTGGAACCCCCAAATCACCCTCCTAGTACCCCCCCCCCCCAAATTTCACCTCCTAGAACAAATCCTACCCGTCAAATCCTCCCCCCATCAAAATTCTCCCCCTAGCACAAAAAACCCCCATTATTCCTACTGGCACAACCCCCCCCCCCAAATACCCCTTTTTAACAGCCCCAAGACTTCCTGTTCTGGCACAAATCCATCCCCCCACCCCATTCCAATAATCTCTATAAGGACGATCCCCAAATCCACACTCCTGGCACAAATCCCCCCCCCCCAGCACGAATCACTCCTCCTAGCACCCTCCCCCCCAATTCCCCTGCTAGAAGAAATCTTATATTGTCACCTCTCAAATTCCCCATCCCAGCACAACCCCCCTCCCCCCCCCATATCGATCCCACTTAGAAGTAATCATCTTCTCCCCACCCCTCCTAGTACAAATACTTTTTGGGGGATTGTCCCTGGGGGGGGGGTTGGAATAAGAGAATTTGTAGCATGAGGGGTGGGGAGAAGATGTTTACTTCTAGGTCGGATCAATATGGGAGGGGGGGGGTTGTGCTAAGAGGGGGGGGGACTGTGCTGAGATGGAGGGGTTGTGCTAGGAGGGGGGGATTGTGCTGAGATGGGGGGGTTGTGCTAGGAGGGGGGGGGGGGACTGTGCTGAGATGGGGGGATTGTGCTGAGATGGGGGGGTTGTGCTAGGAGGGGGGGGGGCTGTGCTGAGATGGGGGGTTGTGCTAGGAGGGGGGGGTTGTGCTAGGAGGGGGAGGGACTGTGCTGAGATGGGGGGTTGTGCTAGGAGGGGGGGGGGTTGTGCTGAGATGGGGGGTTGTGCTAGGAGGGGGGGGACTGTGCTGAGATAAGGGGGTTTTGCTAGGAGGGGGGATTGTGCTGAGATGGGGGGGTTGTGCTAGGAGGGGAGGATTGTGCTGAGATGAGGGGGTTGTGCTAGGAGGGGTGGATTGTACTGAGATGGGGGGTTGTGCTAGGAGGGAGGGGGGGATTGTGCTGAGATGGGAATTTGGGAGGTGACAGGATAAGATTTGTACCCCAGTGTAGTTCTCCCTTTCCTCCAGCATGCAGACCTCAGATACAGCGCGGCACATGGCTCTGTGATCCTCCTCTTCATATGTCAGAGCGGAGGAGGAGCGGAGGAGAAGCCTATTCCTATTCCTAAAGCTTTGCACGGACAGCTGGCGGGAGAGATGCGGCTGCAGAAGCAGAAGTGGAAGAATATTGCGGCTCAGGAATGACACTGGATGTCAGATGGGACTATACAGAGTTTGTTACCCGCCCCCTTTCCACATTGCTTGCTTTGACTCGGAGGACAGGGGATAACAAACTCTGTATAGTCCGGATCTGACATCCAGTGTCCTTCCTGAGCCGCAATCTTCTTCCCCTTCTGCAGCCGCATCTCTCCCGCCAGCTGTCCATGCAAAGCTTTAGGAATTAATTGTCTTCTCCTCCGCTCCACCTTCACTCTGACTCTTTAAGGGGAGAAGAAGTCCCGATCTGATGTCTGCTATACTGACAGGAGTGTGAAGCCCGGCGAGAAGAGAGAGAGAGCTCATCCCGCTCTCTCCTGTCACTAGTCACAGAAACACTCCTGGCAGCGCCCCCTCCACCTCCCATGACACAGACGCCCAGGGCAGCCATCCATCCATCCCACCCTCCCTTGTACCGGCTCTGGGTGAGATGATCAGCTTGACCCCCTCCATCAGTACTGCTGGCCGGATAATGTCGGAGCGGCGGATCATCCCGCTCAGCTTTAATTGTAATTGCCGGGCGCTCGCCGACATACACAGTCCCGTCTCCTAGCCCGGCTTCTTTAATAGACGTCACACGTCCTGGTTGGCCAGGTGTTCTGTCTATCAAAGAAGCCGGGCTAGGAGACGGGACTGTGTATGTCGGCGAGTGCCCGGCAATTACAATTAAAGCTGAGCGGGATGATCCGCCGCTCCGACATTATCCAATCCTTCGGCCGGCTTTCCTCTCTTCCCCTGACAGTAGCTCGCCCTACATAATTTTCCACTCGCAAAATGCAAGTAGGCGAGTGGAAAATTTGAGGGCTGCTGTACAGACTAATTGTACTGTTGTGGGTTTAGTAACACTTTAACAATAAATGTGTTCATTGCAGAAGCATCCCGGTTCCAAACACTAATCTGACCTTTATTAATAACTGGTGGCATTAATAAAAGTGGTGGAAAATTGTGGAAGTCCAGTTCCTCACTGTCCATAAAACCATGGATCTGCAGGATATGAAACTTGTGAAGTTTCTTCAAGAATATGGATTCCAAATTCCATCCCACTTAGTTTTACTGGATGGATTTTCGATTTCAATATTTTTGTTAAGGTTGTATGGACAAAGGGAGAGTATACAACTCGTACACAAAAAATAGTATCAAAATAGAGATAAGATACAAGGTCCCACAGCGCAGGTGGGTGATATCAATATATCAATGATAGGCATAACCAGCAAAACAATGTATCTTCATCTCAGCTTCAATAAATAATGCTGGATGGATTTTACCATTAAAGACAACTCTTTGGTTTACTACCACCTAACACCCCCCCACACACCTTTCCCCCCCAATAATGCCTAACTGATACTCATAACTGTCCCTTTAGCCCTTTGATCAGTCAGATTCAGAATACTTTATTAATCCCAAGGAAAATTATTCAACTTCCCCCTATTTCTTTTTTCTCACCCTATACCCTGCCCTAACCTTACCTCCACATCACCCCTAGTATCCTCCCTACTCATTTTACACCTTACTGGTGGGAAGTTTGGCTCCCCCTGTCTAGCTAGTCCCCTAGTATCGCCGCTTGTGTCCCTTCCCACCCACCCTAACCCTGCCCCCAGTATCTACCAGAAAACAACAAGAGAAGGGCGCACCGACCTTGTGCATTACCACTTAAAAGTTTATTAAAATCAAAGAAGGGTAGCGTACAATATACTCACAAACGTAGCATATGAACAAGCATATAGGAAATGGGCACCGCTCGCTTCCAGGACACTTCTCTACTGCTGGATAGCGTGATGGCGTCCTCAAAACCTGATGTGGCTTACGCGTTTCGAGGGAGGACCCTCCTCCCCAGAGCCAAAATCGCCACTGGCTATCCAGCAGTAGAGAAGTGTCCTGGAAGCGAGCGGTGCCCATTTCCTATATGCTTGTTCATATGCTACGTTTGTGAGTATATTGTACGCTACCCTTCTTTGATTTTAATAAACTTTTAAGTGGTAATGCACAAGGTCGGTGCGTCCTTCTCTTGTTGTTTTCTTGTAGTGCCTTTTGGATACCCTTGGTCCTGAGGGGGGCAGCAAGACCACTTCTTTTGTGTCATAAAACCGCCTAGAAGATTCACCTTCCCGCATACCACTTGAGCGCAGGAGAGATATTGTTGTTTTTTGGGAACCCAGTATCTACCAGTCTTACTTTACTTATTTCTTGGCGCCCTCTTATTGCTTACACCTTACTGCATCATGCAATAACTTGATATTTCTCCATGTCATTGAACTATTATTTCCATAGTGGTGGAAGGAAAAATAAATTGGGATTTAAAATGAGTCCCAATATTTCAGAACTTTAAAATTTCCACTTTCTTTTTTAGAAAACCTTGCAGTAGAATTTTACAAATATGAAAGCATCAGACGTTGCAAGATTTCAAAATGGTGACAATTGCTTGTGTGCTTTTTTTTTTTGCTTCACTGCATAACATTTTATCTATTGACCATGGAAAGAATGTATTGTTGCATATGTCAATACAGGAAAAAGGCAAGCTATTATAGAACCACTCTGGAGAAAAACACACCAAACAGACAGAGCTAAAGAAGAAAAGACATCCAATTACCAATCAGACATGAAAAACAAATGCACGTAGTAAAGCGAGAGATTAGTCTTTGCAGACAGAACACTTTGATCTCAGACAAGAAGCAGCAGCCACAAAACAGAGGATATTTACAGGTACAAGAAGAAAAAAGGTGTGAATTCATACTGTCTGATGTTTTTATGATGTGCAAACTAAAACATCCCGATCATTTTGCATCATTATCTGTCGCACATAGCCTGCACTAGGCTTGTCACTGAAAACATATTTTAATTCCCTACCGAGATTCATCATTGAGCTGCAAGGAGGAGACAGAACATGAAAGCATCTGAGACCTGGCAAACACAGTGTGTGCTAGAGCAGCAGAAAACAATGTACACACCACATACTCTTCTATATGATTTCCAAACGCCCCGATGTACAATCATAAATAATATACTTCATCAGTTTTATTGCAGCAATATTTTACATAAACCCTTTGAACATTCAGTTGTCCTAAAAATCTAAAGGAAATAATATTGTCTTTTTTGGGCAAAATGTTTATTTTGCTTTGTTTTTGGGTAAATTTAGCTACTTTTAGTCTCTGAATGCTTTTTGGACCTCTTTCCTTTTAGAATCAGCAGAAGAGCTACAAATGTGATTTAATAAGCCTTTTAATTAACCACTTTCCTACAGTGCACTTTCACCCCCTTCCTGCCCAGGCCAATTTTCACCTTTCAGCGCTCTCACACTTTGAATGACAATTGCGCGGTCATGCTACACTGTACCCATATGACATTTTTAGCATTTTGTCCACACAAATAGAGCTTTCTTTTGGTGGTATTTAATCACCTCTGGGTTTTTTATTTCTTACAAAAAAAAATGAAAAAGTCAGAAAATTTTGAAATTTTTCTTATTTTCTGTGAGTAAAAAATAAAATTTTATTTAAAATAAATACATTTTTCTCCTTCACTGATGTGCGCTGATGAGGCAGCACTGATAGGCTGCACTGATGGGCACTGATGAGGTGGCACTTATGGGCACTGATGAGGTGGCACTTATGGGCACTGATGAGGTGGCACTTATGGGCACTGATGAAGAGGTACTAATATGCCGCACTGATGAGCAATGATAGGCTGCACTGATGGGCACTGATGAGGTGGCACTTATGGGCACTGATGAGGTGGCACTTATGGGCACTGATGAGGTGGCACTTATGGGCACTGATGAAGAGGTACTAATATGCCGCACTGATGAGCAATGATAGGCGGCACTGATGGGCACTGAGAGGTGGCACTGACAGGTGGCACTGAGTGGCGGCACTGATGGACACTGACGGGTGGCACTGATGAGCACTGATGGGCGGCACTGATGATCAGCACCATCAGTGCCCACACTCAGTGCCCATAGTGCTGCCAGTCAGTGCTCATCAGTGCCTATATGAGCAGGCACTGATGGGCACTGACTGGCAGCACTATGGGCACTGATTGTGGGCACTGATGGGGGGCACTGATGGCGGGCAGTTATAGCAGTTTATTTCCCTCTTGTGTAATCAGGGCACTGGTTTTTAGTGCCCTGATTACATTTCTCTGTGTTCCCTATGAGGAGGAGCCGCTGATCGGCTCTCCTCGGCTCACACACTGGCAGTGTGAGCCGAGGAGAGCCAAATAACGGCACTTCCTCATTTACATGTGACCGGCTGTGATTGGACACAGCCGATCACATGGGTAAAGAGTCATGTCATTGACTCTTTACCGAGATCGGGATCGCGCCGTGTCCTAGCAACACAGCGCGGTCACGATCGCCGCTCCGAGAGAGGCTGTTCTGGTGCGCCATCATATGACGGCGCCCCAGGATAATAGGTACACCGCTCCGCCGTCATTTGACGGCGGGCGAGTAGTAAGCGGTTAAACATAAAAATCAACTGCAGCCGGGGATGTATTTAAAGCTCAAATTTCTCACCCTATTAAGCTCTTCTGAGCAGGGCCCTCTTTATCCTCTTGTATTTAATTGTATTGTAACTGTATTGTCTCCCTTTTGTATTGTAAAGCGCTGCCTAAACTGTTGGCGCTATATAAATCCTGTATAATAATAATAATAATACACAACACAAGCTAATTGTACAACCACCAGCAACTACACTATATTACGAAAAGTATTGGGACGCATGCCTTTACATGCACATGAACTTTAATGACATCCCAGTCTTAGTTCGTAGGGTTCATTTATGAGTTGGCCACCCTTTGCAGCTATAACAGCTTCAGCTCTTCTGGGAAGGCTTTCCACAAGGTTTAGGAGTGTGTCTATGGGAATGTTTGACCTTTCTTCCAGAAGCCCATTTGTGAGATAAGGCAATGATGTTGGACAAGAAGACCTGGCTCGCAGTCTCTGCTCTAATTCATCCGAAATGTGTTCTATCGGGTTGAGGTCAGGACACTGTGCAGGCCAGTCAAGTTCCTCCTCCCCAAACTTGCTCATCCATATCTTTATGGACCTTGCTTTGTGCACTGGTCCAAATCAATTGCTGGAGAGGGGATTATGGTGTAGGGTTGTATTTCAGGGGTTGGGCTTGGCCCCTTAGTTTCAGTGAAGGGAACTTTTAAGACATCAGCATACCAAGACATTTTGGACAATTTCATGCTCCCAACTTTGTTGGAACAGTTTGGGGATGGCCCTTCCTGTTCCAACATGACAGCGCACCAGTGCAAAAAGCAAGGTCCATAAAGACATGGATGAGCGAGTTTGGGTTGGAGGAACTTGACTGGCCTACACAGAGTCCCAAACTCAACCCGATAGAACACCTTTGGGATGAATTAGAACGGAGACTGCAAGCCAGGCCTTCTCTCCAACATCAGTGCCTGACCTCAAAAATACGCTTCAGGAAGAATGGTCAAACATTCCCATAGACACACTCCTAAACATTGTGGGCAGCCTTCCCAGAGGGGTTGAAGCTGGTATAGCTGCAAAGGGCAGGCCAACTCAATATTGAACCTTACGGACTAAGACTCGGATGCCATTAAAGTTCATGTGCATGTAAAGGCAGGTGTCCCAATACTTTTGGTAATATATGTATGTAGTGCAATGGACTGCCTGGCTGGATACAGATTGAGTGGATAAGTACACTCTTATATTACATAGTTTGGATAAATCTATAGATTGCACAATCAGATTGTAACATGCATGGTGAGATTATGTTGAGTGCTCAGGGAAATCAGAAGGGGCAACTGCTATCTAGACCACTCATCATATTAGTAAAGGACAGCCTTTCTTTTTTTTTCTCTGCCAACCAAGCATGTTTATTCGGATAAGGTGAGAACTGTTTTAGCCAGTTTGGAGAAGTCGGCACTTAATATCCACGCTAAGTCTGTCTATATTGTAGGTGTTATCTATCAGCTTTTCCCGTATTCTTCTTAATTTGACAAATGCAAATTAGATGGGTACGAAGGGTGGCCCACCATGGCTTTTAGTTCCAGAGTCTGGAAGAGAAAGAAGCGAGAAAGCTCCCAAGAGCAGATGCCCAGTTACAATAGTGAGATGAACATGCCCAGGAGAGGTAATCCTTCCAGCATTAGGGGCCATTGGTATACTCAGAGCCCGGACAAGGGGTGGGCAAGAGGAGAAGCCACCCAGGGCACAGCAGTAGGGGGGGGGGGGCCTTCACTGCACACAAGCTCCAGATCAGTGGCTACTAAACAGAGCCAGGCTGCAGCATCATGTCTTTTCTGACAGCTATTGCTGTCACACTGTGCTCCAACATGCCGACTCTCCACTCCATCTGCCCACAGCTGACACAAAAACACACTGTGCAAGTGCAACTACCTTCTAGCAATGAGAAAGCTGGTACTAGGTTTACTGCACTAGAAGCAAGCCAGTAGATTTCCCACAATTTTAGCATACTAGCTGTCACATCTTATTTAGAAAGCCAAATCATATACAGTATCTCACAAAAGTGAGTACACCCCTCACATTTTTGTAAATACAGTAAAACCTTGGATTGCGAGCATAATTCGTTCCGGAATCATGCTTGTAATCCAAAGCACTCTTATATCAAAGCGAATTTCCCCATAAGAAATGATGGAAACTCAGATGATCCGTTCCACAACCATTATTCATAAGTCCTTCAGTTTATAGTCCATATAAAAAGATTATAGCAATGTGATTGGTTGTGTAACCATAAAATGTCCATCCACAAATAGCCGCTTCCACAAGGGGATTGGAATCAAAATCCAGCAGGAGCTACAGGGTATCAAAGAGAAGAGAGGCGCCTCTAAGTGTAGCAATATGGTTCCATTTAATGAAGGTACAACATTTAGCAACTCACATGGTTGATGAATAAAACAGGCACATCTAAGTATGCAGGCATCTGGGGTAAAGCTGTCCACATAGACCAGGGGTAATTAATTAGAATTCAAGGAGGTCCGGTCGCTAAAATTTTCTTTGGGCCGAGGTCCGAATCTGAAGTCTGTGCTATGACTCAGAAAGATGGGCAAAACAAAACGTGTCCATCAGCGTTTCTCTTAACATAAAATATGCCCATTTGAGTGCCCCTTAACATAAAATGTGTCCATCAGCGTGACCCTTAGCATAAAATTTGCCCATCAGCGTGACCCTTAACATAAAATAAGGGGCACGCTGATGGGCACATTTTATGTTAGGGGGCACTCTGATGGGCACATTTTATGTTAGGGGGCACGCTGATGGGCACATTTTATGTTAGGGTGCATGCTGATGGGCACATTTTGTAAGGGGGCACACTGATGGGCAAAACAAAACGTGTCCATTAGTGTTGCTCTTAACATAAAATATGCCCATTAGAGTGCCCCTTAACATAAAATGTGCCCATCAGAGTGCCCCCTAGCATAAAATTTGCCCATCGGCGTGACCCTTAGCATAAAATTTGCCCATCAGCGTGCCCCCTAGCATAAAATGTGCCCATCGGCGTGACCCTTAGCATAAAATTTGCCCATCAGCATGCCCCCAGCATAAAATGTGCCCATCGGCGTGACCCTTAGCATAAAATTTGCCCATCAGCGTGCCCCTTAACATAAAATATGCCCATCAGCGTGACCCTTAACATAAAATAAGGGGAACGCTGATTGTCACATTTTATGTTAGGGGGCACTTTGATGGGCACATTTTATGTTAGGGGGCATTCTGATGGGCACATTTTATGTTAGAGGGCACTTTGATGGGCACATTTTATGTTAGGGGGCACTTTGATGGGCACATTTTATGTTAGGGGGCATTCTAATGGGACCATTTTATGTTAAGGGGCACGCTGATGGGCAAAACAAAACGTGTCTATCAGTGTTGCTCTTAACATTAAATATGCCCATTAGAGTGTCCCTTAACATAAAATATGCCCATTAGAGTGCCCTTTAACATAAAATATGCCCATTAGAGTGCCCCTTAACATAAAATGTGCCCATCAGCGTGACCCTTAACATAAAATAAGGCGCAAGCTGATGGGTACATTTTATCTTAGGGGGCACTCTAATAGGCATATTTTATTTTATGGGGCACTCTAATGGACACAAATGTGTGCCCCTTAACAAAATATGCCCATCAGTCTGTATTTTATAAAACTGTGCCCCACATACCTTTGGGAGCGAAAAATGTGGGAGCCAGGAGCAGCGAACATCAGGGGGGCAGGGCGTGCATGTGATGTCCCGCGGCTAGGCTGAGTGTGAGAGTCAGGAGCCGCAGTTAGGAGCAGGGGGGCGGGGCACGCACGTGACGTCACGCCCCAACTCGCGGCTGGCTGGGAGGGAGCCGAAGAAAGAAGCAGGGGGCGGGGCGCACACACGGAATGTCACTGGTTGCTGGGACACCCGCGGTCCCAGCAAACCAATGATTACTTACGGTGGCGGCCTGACGGGTCCGGGCGGAAGCCTCGTGCGGGCCGCTCCTGGACCGCGGGCCGCCATTTAGTGACGGCTGACATAGACCATCTTCTGCACCTCCGGCTGCTAGTCTGTAATCCTGACCGGGAAGACCACCCTTGAGTAAAGCGATCTGAAAGCGAGGGGCAGCATGGAAGGGATGACGTAGATGGCGGTGCGGAGGATGGTCCTATGTGGACAGCTTTACCCCGAATGCCTGCATACTTAGATGTGCCTGTTCCAATCATCAACCATGTGAGTTGCTAAATGTTGTACCTTCATTAAATGTAACCATATTGCTACACTTAGAGGCGCCTCTCTTCTCTTTTATACTCAGCTGTGACTTGAGGCTACTTGTATATCAAGACATCGCTTGTATATCAAGTCAAAATTTATTTGAAAATTTTGCTTGTCTTGCAAAGCGCTCTTAAACCAAGTTACTCTCAAACCAAGGTTTTACTGCATTTTATTATACCTTTACATGTGACAACACTTAAAAAATTAAACTTTCCTACAATGTAAATAGTGAGTGTACAGCTTGTGTACCAGTGTACATTTGCTGTCCCCTCAAAATAACTCAACACACAGCCATTAATGTCTAAACCGCTGGCAACAAAAGTGAGTACACCCCTAAGCCAAAATATCCAAATTGGCCCCAAAGTGTCACAATTTTGTGTGGCCTACATTGTTTTCCAGCACTGCCTTAACCCTCTTGGGCATGGAGTTCTCCAGAGCTTCCCAGGTTGCCACTGGAGTCCTCTTCAACTCCTCCATAATGACATCACGTAGCTGGTGGATGTTAGAGACCTTGCGCTCCTCCACCTTCCGTTTGAGGATGCCCCACAGATGCTCAATATGGTTTAAGTCTGGAGATATGCTTGGCCAGTTCATCACCTTTACCCTCAGCTTCTTTAGCAAGGCAGTGGTTGTCTTGGAGTTCTTTAGCAAGGCAGTGGTTGTCTTGGAGGTGTGTTTGGGGTCGTTATCATGTTGGAATACTGCCCTGTGGCCCAGTCCCTGAAGGGAGGGGGATCATGCTCTGCTTCAGTATGTCACAGTACATGTTGGCATTCATGGTTCCCTCAAGGAGCTGTAGCTCCCCAGTGTAGCCCCAGACCATGACACTCCCACCACCATGCTTGACTGTAGGCAAGACACACTTGTCTTTGTACTCCTCACCTGGTCACCGCCACACATGCTTGACACCATCTGAAACAAATAAATTTATCTCGTCAGACCACAGGACATGGTTCCAGCAATCCATGTCCTTAATCTGATTGTCTTCAGCAAACTGTTTGCAGGCTTTCTTGTGCATCATCTTTAGAAGAGGCTTCCTTCTGTGATGACAGCCATGCAGACCAGTTAGATGCAGTGTGTGGCGTATGGTCTGAGCACTGACAGGCTAACCCCCCACCCTTTCAACCTCTGCAGCAATGCTGGCAGTACTCAAACATCTGTTTACCAAAGACAACCTCTGGATATGACGCTAATCATGTGCACTCAACTTCTTTGGTCCACCATGGCGAGGCCTGTTTTGAGTGGAACCTGTCCTGTTAAACCCCTGTATGGTCTTGGCCAACGTTCTACATGCTCAGTTTCAGGGTCTTGGCAATCCTTTTATAGCCTAGGCCATAAATTTGTGGAGCAACAATTCTTTTTTTCAGATCTTTAGAGAGTTCTTTGCAGTGAGATGCCATGTTGAACTTACAGTGACCAGTATGAGAGAGTGAGAGTGATAACACCAAATTTAACACACCTGCTCCCCATTCACACCTGAGACCTTGCGACACTAACGAGTCACATGACACCGGGGAGGGAAAATTACTAATTGGGCCCAATTTGGACTTTTTTTTTTTTACTTAGGGGTGTACTCATTTTTGTTGCCAGCGGTTTAGACATTAATGGATGTGTGTTGAGTTATTTTGAGGGGACAGCAAATTTACACTGTTATACAAGCTGTACACTCACTACTTTACATCGTAGCAAAGTGTCATTTTTTCAGTGTTGTCACATGAAAAGATAATAACATATTTACAAAAATGTGAGGAGTGTACTCACTTTTGTGAGATACTGTATATGGTATTGAAAGCCAAGGAGCTAGCCAGGGCATGCTGGGACTTGCAGTTTTACAGTAATTGAAGATCTAGTAGTTTCTTATCCTTGGTAATTTATTCTTTTTAAATTTGGAACTTCTAAAAATAACCATCAGTCAGACATTATTTCATTTCAGTATATACTTACGGTAACCTGGTGATATTGGCAACATTCTGTCATTTGTCCTTTGACTCAGTTTTGAACTGTCATAATTTAGACTTTTACTAAAAGGTATCTGACAACATCATACATTCATACCTATTAAATGGCACCTTTGGTAACATTGCCAGGATTCTTACAATGGCACCACGGGAAACTTTGGTATGTATCAGTCTTCTGTTACAATTTACTGGTCTAGCCTAATTATTTCTGATGTGCGTCTGTGTGGGGATCCAAATAGATGGATGTTTAGGGTATCATTAATGCCTGGGCTGGTTTTAATGTGTCGGAGTATTTGTGTTACTAGGCTTCTGATAAATATATTCTGCTTGGGTTGTGCCTGTGATGACTCATCTATGAACTCATCTATGAACACACTGGAATGACTACCCTATTTTACTAATAGAAATCAATGAGTCTCATTATAATTATTCAAGACAAAAGCAGTAAGCCAGTCATGTCAGCCTTTGCCCGGCTGGCTATATTTCACTAGTTGGACATCAATGAGAACCTATGGATTCAACCAAACACCATCCATTAACAACTTTAACACACTAGACAAATGAAGTTTAAAGAAAAAAAATCACCCTTGTAGTGGAGCTCCCCGCACTGCAACAGTTAAAGTTTTTTTTGCATTAAAGTAGATGTAAACCCCATTCATGAAATGTGACCTGGGCACATCTCTCTGTAGTGTTTACTTATCTTTCTTCAAAGCCATAAGTCCTGTAGCTTTCTCCTGCTCTGTTCTTCTGACAAGTTCTCCATCAACTAACATAAAACCAGAATGCATTTTATGTCGGGGGGTGCTATAAATAGATTAGCAGAGAGCTGGTCTATTCACAGCACAGCTCATGTTTTTGCCCTATGTGGAGAGGGGGTGTGTCCCTTTCCTGCAACCAGCTGTCTCACAGTGTATGGCAAGAATCCACACCCACAGGTGAATCAGGAGGAGAACATTCTAACAGGATGTGCACTTTCTAAACAATATAGAAAGCTGAAGACAGAACATATAAAAGTAAAACTTTGTAGGGAGAGTTGTTTCATCTCTGTGTATCATCGGAGGCTGTTCATTTCACTGGGTATATGTGAGGGTTAACATCCACTTTAGGATAAAAAAACCTTCCAGTTGCTGTTCCCCCTCCCTAAACCCTTACCAAAGTCCTGTATCGATACAGTGCTGTGCCTAGCTCTCTCATCCATCTGCATTCACAAGCTTGGCTGATCTTGTTAAGTGGGAACACGTATCTGAGCTACGGTGTGCGTGTCTATGGATGGACACAGCCTGGCTGAGGAGCAAGTGTGCACATCTATCCCCATAGCAAGTGAGTTGCTATGAAGGCAGACACTAAAGAGCAGGGACCAAGAAAGCCGCCGAGGGACCCCAGAAGAGGAGGTTTCGGGGCCACGCAAAGCAGGAAAGTATATGTTTCTCGTTTTTAGAAAAGAAAAAGAACCTTTAGAACTGCTTTAAATGTTCATTTACTCAAGAGACAGAGGTTTAAGGAGAAAATACTTACATTACTCCTCGCTCCACCAGGCTCCCTCCAGTTTCCTGCAGCTCCTCTCTAAAAGAGAGGTTTGGGTTTATAAAAAAATAAACATGTATACTCACCTAGATGGATGCAGCATCAGTCCCCTGCCGTCTCTGTGCTGAGAACTGAGCAATCAAACATTGATGATCACTTAGCTCCCCGTTACACTCTGAGTAGAGTACCGGTGACTGTCAGTCACTGCTGTCTTCTCCATCCCCCCCAACGCTTACTGTGAAGGGGAGCACTGGGTGGATCCCGACTGTAAAATCTGAGAAATTGGTCAAACTGCACTCCTGTGGTCCATAGGAGAACTTGGGCCTAAAAAGCTTTAACCATACATCTCTATTAGGCTGCGAATGTCTCCAGTCAGACTCAAGCCCCATAAACATAAAATACAGGGTTAATGTCCTGGGCTGGAGATTCAGGTGGAGGAGGAGGGCACTGGAGTGAGGAGACGGGTAAGTAATACAGTCTGTTCTGCAATTCCCCTAGACATAACGAGCACTGGATTTTTTATTTTAAAGCTGGGCTTTAAGATAGAAACCATTTTGCATTCTCTTCCTTTGATAATAAAACCACAAACAGATTGATTTCCCTTCCTTGCGATAGGTTAATAATTAATTAACTGTTTATAAAGCATGCTAAATTCACAAAGACTTTTGTTGTTTTGGTGATACTGCATCTTACATCACTCATATATCTAACAAGGCTCAACTCACAAAGGTGCACAACACTTTTTAATTCAGCCTACGTAAACAGCAGGGATGAGCTTGGAGAAAGTTTGGATCCTAGTCCAAACGTAACCGAGCTAGCCCGCCAGGAATTTGTCACTGTACTGGCCAACCATAAGCAGCCAAGGCATTTCCTGCCCCACAGCCACAAGTAAACATGCCCCTTATATACGTACAGCTGCAGGGGAATGCCCTAGCCATAGATGATAAACAACTTCCCGGCGGCCTTGCTTCGGTGCGTTTAGACTTGGATCCGAACACACCAGAACATATTTCAAGTAAACAGTGGTGTTTGAAAGCTTAACACCAGCCTTGTTTACAGTCTTGCATAGTTGTACAGGCTTATATCTCTGATTTCACTGCACAATGTAAGCAGAAGTTGCCACAAGTCTCATTTCCTAGCTGGAGAACAGCTAGCACCATCTCGCCCCTTGCTCCCCAGTTAAACTATACCTGACCCACCCATTTCATTAACTGAATTTCAGTTCTTCCAATCATAGATACTAAGCATCACATGTGAGCTGTACCTGTTCCCTGTTCCCAGGAAGAAGCCCTCCCTCCAACCAAGTTATGCCTGCATTGCACTGAGTAGAGATGGGAAGGCGTGGAAAAAAATGAAAGACTGGGGAATAAATAGTTTTTTTTCATTATTATTAAAGCCCCTTTTTTTGCCAGAAAGATTGTTTTCTGGAAAATTGGACAAAAAAAGGAATGTGGCATATGTTTTTTTACAATGAGAAATAATATATGTGTCAGGGTATTCAAACGAAGTAACATAAAGCCCTTTATTAAAGAGTTATGGCACTTTATGTATAGTCTTAAATTATTGTAATTTCTCTCAGCTTAAGACAAACAAATCTGAAATACAATTGTACAATTGCATTGAACTTCTCACTGCAGTTCCTAAACAAGAGAAATATGCAAAACTAAACTCGTTTAGTTTGCCTACCGTTGGGCAAAATGTACCTCCTACAGTTGGGTGATTGTTGGATACAGTAGATGATAGTTTCTGTCCTCTCAAGCTGTCATGCACAAGCCTCTATTATGCCGGGGTCACCGCTCTTCTCTTTCTTTATTAACACACAGACACGGGGAGAGGAGCCTTTTGTTGAGTAGATTACATCTAGTGGCATCCATACAGAGGTTTTGAAGGTGGATTCTCACAGTTGTGTAATAAGCTTGATGTCATTACGAGAGCATTATGTGTTATGTTATCTTTGCTTAATAAAGAAGTTTGTTGCACTACTGAAAATACGCTTCCCTAGTCTTGTTTTTTTGTTCAGATTATCCACAGTCCTTCTGTTGGTAATTCAAGGGATGGCTGCAAAGTCCCTGATATAATGAAGGGATAAATGGTAACTGGTCAGTAAAAAATTTAAAAATAACGTTATTTGTGTGATTAAAAAGTGGCTAAAACAACGGGCATTGGCCTCACGGAAAATGATGATCCTGAGTGTTATTTAAAATTTTCAATATGGTGTTCAAAATAAAAACATTCTAAATTCTGAACCATTTAATTTCATAGTGGTCCATGACAGGTTACATAATTACTTAAAGTGGAAGTAAAACCTTGTATCATTTTCAGGCAAGGAAACTACCATCTGTTTAATCCTCAACTGCCATGATGATGCACGTCATCAGTTATGACACCAGCCATTGGATGGTTTGACAGTATGGTTGAGAGCACAACCAAGACAACAGCTACATTCCCGGTAGAGATCGACAGATTATCGGCAATGCAATATCGAGGGCCGATATGCACTTTCCCCCAATATATCGGAATCGGCCCCCGGCGGTTACCGATATTGCCGTGATGTCGTCGCGTATGTAGCGCCACGCGCCTCCGCACACTGGGACAGCTTCTGCCTTCTTAGGCCGCCTCCCTCAGCCTCATCTGGAGTCGGGACAGTGAGTGTACGACTGTACATACTCCAGTACATTACAGTCACAGTGCACAGTGTTAACACAGCTGCCGCTGCCACATACATACCCCAACCCACAGCTGCCCGGTGCCAGCCACCCACACACCCACAGGCCTGTACCAGCCAGCCAGCCACAGGCCCTGCTTGCCTGTATCAGCTAGCCATTCACAGGCCCTGGGCCTGTACCAGCCAGCCACCCACCACAGGGTGCCAGCCAGCCACCCACCAAAGGGTGCAAGCCAGCCACCCACCAAGGGTACCAGTCAGACATCAAAGGGTGCCAGCCAGCCAGCCACCCACGATACCACAGGGTGCCAGCCAGCCAGCCACCCACCAAAGGGTGCCAGTCAGCCAGCCACCCAGCAAAGGGTGCCAGCCACAAACCACAGGGTGCCAGCCAGCCAGCCACCCACCAAAGGGTGCCATCCAGCCACCCACCACAGGGTGCCAGTCAGCCACCCACCAAAGGGTGCCAGCCAGCCATCCACCACACCACAGGGTGCGAGCCACCCACCACAGGGTGCCAGCCAGCCACCCACCAAAGGGTGCCAGCCACTCATCACCACAAGGTGCCAGCCAACCAGTTTTTTTTAAATGCTATATGCCTATTGTCAATTTCATTAGTGTCTTTTAATTTTCAATTAAGATGGATGCAGATAGAAAGCAGCAGCAGTGTGCAACACAAGCACAAACAATGTAAGCATGGAATCAATAACTGCAAAAAACAAAAATATGTCAAATCTTTGGGCCCATCTAAGAGTTCATCATGTTGAATTGTATCATGCAGCACAGAAAAAACAAAATGAATCACTAGGTGAAACATCACTATCCCAGGCAACAATAACAGATATGTTTCAGAAAAAAAAAACAGGTGGCTAAAATCAGATGGAAGATCCCAACTGCTGGACAGAGTAATCACAGAGATGATGGTCACTGATAACCAGCCATTTACAATGGTGCCTGACTCTGGATTTAAGTGGTTGATGTCCATACTTGAGCCAAGGTACACATTGAAGAGCACCAAGTTTTATCGAACTGAAATGCTGGGAAAGATTCACCAAAAGGTCATTGAGAAAGTAAAGGCTATGCTGAAACCAGAGAATGCTGGCAACTCACTCTCATTCACGAAATACAGAATCACTAATGAGTCTTACATGCCACTTCATTGACAGCAGATGGACAAGAAGGCTTTGGTGTTGAATACAAAAGTAATGCAAGGATCTCACACTGGGGAGTACATTGGAGAAAGGTTTCTAGGCATGCTAGAAGAATGGGGAATCACCAAAGACCGAGTGATGCTTGTGCTTCGAGACAGCAGAGCGAACATGGTGAAAGGAATGAGACTTGCTGAAGTGTCAGACCTCAGTTGCATGACACACACCCTCCAACTTGTGGTAAATGATGGTCTGTCAAACCAGAGAGCTTTGCTTGACATAATTAGCATGCTGAAGAGGTGTGCAGGCTATTTCCACCATTCAATCCTTGCCAAGCAGCGACTGAGGTGCATTCAGGAAGACCTTGGCCTACCCAAAACAAACTTGATTAACGCTGTTCCAACATGAAGGAACTCAACGCTTTACATGCTGCAAAGAATGCTGGAGCAGAAGCAAGCTCTTACCATATATTCAGGTGAATATGGAGGATATTGTTGTCCTACTGCTGATCAGTGGGACATTGTAGCCAATGTCATTAAGACCCTCCTCCCCATAGAGGAAGTGACACTATAGGTGAGTCATTATGACTCATCTGTGTCATCTGTCATCCCTGTGTGAAAGTGCTGAAGATGCTTCTTCAACAGAATGAAGGACCCAACACACGTGGCATTAAAACATGTAGGCAGGCCATGAGGAACAGCCTCGCCAAACGTTTTGAGAAGCATGAAGAGAATAAAAATGTTGTGCTTGCATGTCTTTTGGATCCTCGTTACAAGAACCATCCTTTCTCTTCTGATGATGTATTGGAAAAAGGCAAAACAATGGCTGACAGAAGATATTCAATAGGAGGTGCAGGAGGTTCCTGCCGAAAATAAAAATCAAGAAGAGCAGGTTTCTAATGTGGAAGAGCAGGATGCAGGAGAAAAATGTCCAAACAGACAACGGACAGAGGAGAAACTTCATTGTGGTCAAATAGATGCCATGTTAAGTTTTATTGGGGCCTCATGCAGAGGATTCTTCCGAGTCTGTAATAATGAGCCTGGATGATGAACTTCATCTCTATTTGAAGGAACCGGTAATTGACAGAAGTGGTGATCCTCTTCAGTGGTGAAAGAAAATGAGGCACGCTACAAAAGACTTGCTTCTCATGCTAGAAGATACCTTTCTGCTCCTCCTTCCTCAATACCAAGTGAGCGTGTTTTTAGTGAAGTGGCAGCAATTTATGAAAAAAAAGAAGCAGTTTAACTGGTAAACATGCTGAAATGTTATGCTTTCTGCACAAAAATATTGTTCTATTTAACTGGGAGTATTGAAAGTGTAGTAGTATAGTGCTAGTGTCCACTCCACTCCAATCCATTCCACTGTCTACATTATTTTCTAGCAGTTTTGCACTGACTGCGCTGCAGTCAGTGCAAAACTGCTAGAAAAAAAGCTAGACAGTGGATTGGAGTCAGTGGACTACTGCTGCAGTAGTGTGCCACTCAGTGTACTATTGCAGCAGTAGTCCGCTGACTCCCCGTCTAGCTTTTTTTCTAGCAGTTTTGCACTGACTGCAGTTAGTGAATTAAAATCATTGCAGTGAGTGCACTACTGCAGCAGTAGTCCACTGACTCCTCCAATCCACTGTCTAGCTGTTTGTTGTCTTCTAGCTTTTTTCTAGCAGTTTAATTTGCACTGACTGCAGTAGTGATTTAAAATCATTGCAGTGAGTGCACTACTGCAGCATGGAATGAAACGATGAGGACTATAATAAAAAAGTGCAAGTAGCTTTTCCTTCCAGAGTTCTCATTCTAAAAACACTCTTTCTGCTGTTTCTGGATCATGAAAAAGTTTTTCTTCACCAGCAGCATCTTCAAGTAAGGAAGTGTTGCAAATCTCTGCCTCACAAAAATACACAATCCCTTCATTATAGAGAAGATCAGAACATTGATCAAGCTCTTGCAAGAGCAATTTATGCTTTTGTATCATCATTGTCAATAACTGAAAATATTGGCATATTGGCAGGAAGCTTTTAAATTATTATAAGGAAAAGGAGGGTGGTTACCCATTCTTATGTATAGTTCAAATGTTCTTAGTAGATACAATCCTTGTTATTCCATTTGTAATAAAAAATAACATTTTTTAAGTTTATTTTTATTTACCGAACAACCTGTACTTCAAGCATAGAACTTTTATAACAAAACGACTTTCACTTCGTAAAACTACTCCATACTGAAATTTTCTTTCCATTTTTTCGAAAATTTCAATTTTTTTCTGGAAATTTTTTTTTTTTCTCATGGCTTCAAAATTTCAGGAATAGTTACATCTCTAGCACAGAGAAGCACAAAGATCCGGTGAGGGCACTAAAATATCATGAAAACAGAAGTTTTATTAAAAAATTAGCGGCCTGTCTGTAGAGTATTAGAAATTCTACCAGGAAAATCTGGCCCTGTATTGCAAAAGACCTTCTTGCATCATAGCTATGTTAGATGTGGTTGTCGTAGTCCCCAAACTGGGTAGGAATTTGGAAAAACCTTCCACCTACCATCCAATGTAACTTTTGAACATGGATGCCAAGATTGTAACAAAGGTTTTGGTGACCTTTCTTAAATGAATCATTGGATGTCTAATATACTGTATAAGGATCGGACAGGCTTCATGTCTGGCAAGGAGACTAATATTAACCTTTGTTGCCTCTTTAACTATCTAGGTACAAAATGCCCTTATTCTGGTTCCATTTAGTCACTGAGAAGGACTTCGACTCACTCGAAAGGTGATACTTGAAGGCAGCTCTGAGCAATATTGGTTCTCGGCCTAAACTCCTGTCCTAAGTAAAACTCCAAAATTCTAATCCCAGAGCTTGGGTTTGAACTAATGATACACACTCATCCCCTTTCCCGTTGGGTAGGGGGACAGGACAGGAGACCCATCTTTTGGGTCTCTTTGCCCTTGCCTTGGAACCTCCGGCCACCATTTTCAGGGAATCTGATGATACTGTGGGAAAATGACTTGATATCATAGAGGACAAAGTTTCTCTCTATGCTCTGCTTTACCTCAGTGATTCTACAATCCAAACAGCTCTCTCCTTGTCTACACTTTTGGGGAGGATCTCTGAAATAACCATAACTGTGAGTGTGAGGAGAGAGCAGCAGAAGGGAAGGTTGTCCTCTACACAGCGCTCCGCTCCGAGCCTAATAATATGATATAAATCAGAGGATCCAGGACCACCCAGACACGGACGGCTGGGACCCCGCTGGACACTCACCTTACAAGCCTTATTGACCCACTTGCCGTAAGACATTGGGGTCAACAGCATCTGGTGAGTTTGCATTGCCTATCCTATTCACACAGGAGCACTGTTTGTTTGTTGGTTTGAAACACCGTCACTGAAGCTAGAACATTCACCTTGGAATTATATTTTTTTTTTTTGGACTATATGGACACTATATTTATTCACTTAACAATATTTTTTGGATAATTGTTCTTTTAATACCAGTATACATATATTAATTTTTTAAGGTTTTAAGATTTTTATAAGGTTACTATTGGTATTAGACACCATATGATTTGAGCAACTATTTATTCATTTATTTATATGTGTGTATATTTATTTATTAATTGATTGCAAAGTCACAATAAGCACAGTTTTTGCACTTTGTTTGGGCAACCAAAACACACGGGAAAGGTGTATAGGTGTTACAAATATATTTTTTCACCTACAGGATATGTGCTGTGGGTAATATACATTATATTACTCAGGTTTGCCCACAGCAGCAATCCCACAACTATACTCTGACCACATAGAGTGTTACTACCAATACACTTATTTAATTTTACTTTCATCTCCACAAATATTTTCTTACTATAGAGGATTGTGGAAGTGACAGATGGTGGAAACTCCTTGAGAAAAAAGTGTATTTTGACCCATTTTTATTAAAAAAAAAAAAAAAAAGGGTCAAAAATATTTGGTGAGTTCCCGTATGGTTGAATGTGTTCTCAAGGAGATGGGATATGGATACCACATTCGGAGAAACGGCGAGTGGTGTGAAGCACAATATAAAGGATTGAAATCGGCAGGGGAGTTATCAGCAGTGGACTGTTTTCACTGTGGTACAGCACAGAGCACATTAAAGGGATTGATGTAAAACGCCAGTAGCATATTTTTATTATGTGTGGAGCACTGATTTATTATATGCTGAGCTCTTCAGAATATTTAAGCACTGGTCACTTTAAAGTTTGCTAAAATTTACATTGTTTTTATGTAAATAGCGGTATTTTAAAACTGATCTCCGGAATAAGCAATGTTGTCTGAATACAATTTTCATGTGTATTATACCTTGAATCTTGGTGTGCTTTCTGCAGTAATCCAGTTTGAAACATTTTCCTCTGTGCAGGAGCTTCCTGTAATATAGACCAGTCACTGCTGCTCGCTCTCCTTGTGCAGGGTGACTGGTCTTGTCTCCGCCCCCTTCTGTTTTCTTCTGAAGGCAGCTTCTAGTGGATGCAGCCTGATTGCCCCTCCCACAGCTCTACTCAGACTATGTACAGGACATTGATGATGTCACTGCTACTTTTACAAGGAAATATCAGGGTTTACGAAGGGAATAGACACACACAAAGAAGATTTATATTCTCTGTGTCTACAGGCGGTCCCCGGGTCACTACGTGTTGTTTTCTTTCTTTTTTTATTTTTTATTCTTTATTTAAAGTTTTTTAAGATGACATAAAAAAATTGTCAACAATTTTAAAATGCAAGACACCGAAAGGAACAGAAACATATATGAACATTAGTTAGGACAAATAACATGGATCTCACAAGAAATGAGAGCACCATTCCTTCTTCATATACATACAACTGAACTGTGTGTTGTTTTCAATGGCCAGGACCCTCGATAGGCGGTGCACAACCAACCCTTTTGCACCAGCCCTGAGCCCCATTGGGTCAGCAGGGGGGCTCAGTTGTGCTTGTAAGCAGGATGAGTCCCTAAAAGTGTACTGGAGCTCAGGATCTTCCATGTAGCTGTTACAGATTTCCACACATCTGCCTAACTTGCTGGCTGTTTATGCCTCTACAGTGACAGTGAAGTTCATCTATGGGCAGAAGGAGGGAGTAGTGTGCTCTGATTGGTCAGAAGCATGGTCTGTCAGACCCATGCTGGCCCTGCCCCTACCTCTCACCCAGCTGGCAATCTCTTAGTAAAAAGAGAGTGTCCAAGCCAAGCAGAGTGGAACAGATTGGTAATGGATGAGATTTCGTTGCCCTGTGCTGCTGGGGTCAACACTTGTCCACCCACAGATTGGCTTACCTGGGGTTAAGATGCATTGGAGTCACCTCATGTTGTCTGATGAGAGTGTGACAATGCCGGTTGTATGCGATTCGGGGAGATTCATTGCACCCAAATGCACTTTACAAAGAGTTGTGCACTGCAGCACACACGAATGTGCAGGGAAATGCACGTGTATGCACTATTTTTTTGGCAGTGCAGCACTATGTACATTCATCACAAGTTACATTGGGGGGTCATTCACAATGTATAGCACTGTTTTTGCACCAACACTTGATGCCACATTAACCACTTCAATACCGGGCACTTTCACCCCCTTCCTGCCCAGGCCAATTTTCCCCTTTTAGCGCTGTTGCATTTTGAATGACAATTGCGCGGTCATGCAACACTGTACCTACACCAAATTTATGTCATTTTTCCCCCACAAATAGAGCTTTCTTTTGGTGGTATTTGATCACCTCTGGGTTTTTTCCTAGGGGGTGGCACTGATAGGAGGCACTGATAGGCACTGATATGTGGCACTGATAAGTAGCACTGATATGCAGCATTGGTGGGCACTGATAGGCGGCACTGCTGGGCACTGATAGGCGGCATTGATGGGCATTGATAGGTGGCACTGATAGGCACTAATGGGCAATGATAGGCGGCACTGCTAGGCGGCACTGATTGGCACTGACGGGCGGCACTGATGGGCACGAATGGGCACTAATAGGCGGCACTGGTGGGCAATAATGGGCACTGGTGGGCGACACTGATAGATGGCAATGATGGGCACTGGTGGGCAGCACTGATAGGGAGGGCACTGGCGGGCAGCACTGATGGGGAGGGCAATGGGGGGCTCCCTGAGCCCTGATTGCTATCCCTGGTGGCCATAGTGGGCATCCCTGGGGTCATGGGTTGGCATCCCTGGTGGTTCTAGTGGCACCCCCCCGAGGGTCTGCACTGGTAATCAATGATCTGATTACCAGTGCCGACCCCCCCCCCCCCCCTGTCAGGGGAGCCGCCGATCGGCGCTCCTTTACTATTGCCTGTCAGGCACGAATTAAGGAAAGCCGATCAACGGCTGTTCCTGTTTACTATGTGACCAGCCGTGATTGGACACGGCTGGTCACATGGTAAAGAGCCTACGTCAGTAGGCTCTTTACCGAGATCAGAGATGCAGGGAGTCAGACTGACTCCTCGCATCACCGATCGCTGCTCTGTCCGGTCAAGATAATACAACCACAATCCCGCCGTCAATTTGCTATAGGGCAGGCGGGATGTGGTTAAAGTGCCCTGTCAAGTAAGCTGTACAGGGCCCTGTGATTTCCAAAAGGTGGAGCCTTGTCAATGGGTCTTGTTAAAATATTAATTTAAAAGCACATTCAAAAGATTACTGCACAGCTCATAACTCCTTAAAGTAACTTAATATTGTGGATGGTGAAAAGTGTGGGTTTCAATAGGTGTCTACTGAGGAAAGCAGGAAAAGTGAGAACATAACTGTGAGGTGAAATGGTGATGACTTTGGCAAGAGGTAAGATGGCATGACTACAGAAAATTGGTGGCATCAAGGAACTGGCCATCACTACAGGAGCTGAGAGGGAGGGAGCCTGTGTAAGGCTCCTTTCACACGGCCGCTCCGTGTGTCCGCAAATCATCCAATCCGTTTGCGGATGATTTGCGGACATAATGTAAGTGAATGGCACTGCGGGTGTCAGCGGAATACCATCCGCTGACACCCGATTTTCCTCCTGTCAGTTCTGTTCCGTTTTTACGAACGGAACAGAACCCCATTTTTCCTTCCGTGTAAAAAACGGAAAGGAAGGAAAATCGGATGTCAGCGGTGTCATCCGCTGACATCCGCAGTGCCATATACTTACATTATGTCCGCATATCATCCACAAACGGATAGGATGATATGCGGGCAAACGGAGCGGATGACAGAAATGTCATCCGCTCCGTGGAAAAAAAAAAAAAAAAGTCCTGCAGCGGACCTTTCACACGGAGCGGCCGTGTGAAAGGAGCCTAACTTAAAGTATTACTAAACCCAGGACCCTGCATTCACTATATCTGGTCTCCCAAATTACACAGAACATGGAAATGCAATTATTTTAGTAAGTATAAACTGCTATGGTAAATACTTTTTCTCATCAGCAGTATATAACAGTCCTGTGACTTCTATCAGTGTCTGGGTAAGGCTTGTGGAAGGAGTTTTAATTTTCCTCTAAATGTCCTATGAGGCTGCAGGACCCCTGACCATCTGTTTCTGGACAGTGCTGATTGGCCCTGTGCTGATCACATGCACTCTCCCAAGGAAAAAAAACTTTCTAGCAAAACACCAAACTGAGCATGTGCAGCTTGTCCCCAAGGCTCTGTTCTATCATGAGATGGTTTGGAGACAGTGGAAGAAGGGGAGAATCAGAGAAGTCAGGATCAAACAGCCTTTTTACACAATGCAGAAGGTAAACCTTGGGCTCCACACTGAGTATAACAAGCATGCTTTACTGCAAATACAGATTGATTTTACTGTTGTGGGTTCAGAAACACTTTGCTTTCTTTTCTGTTACATCTCCACTCGACTAAATGAGTATCCTACTCTGAAGATGGGGCGCCCACATGTCGATTTTTTGTCCAGAGTTCAGTTTAAAATTTTAATTTCATGCAGAAAAATAATTAGTAACCACCAAGGGATAAAATATGAATTGGAGTGAAAAGAACTCACATATTTTAGCAAACTGAGCGATGTATTTGAAGTTGTACATATCAGTAAATATCAGCTCTTTTCTTTTTACCTGTTATCTTTTTCTGGGCTGAGCTTGACTTTTAGAGTGATGTATATAACCTCAGCTAACTATATCTCTAGATCTATTCATCATTTTGACATGTTGTTTTTACTGCAGTTTGCTCATGCATTGTTTCTATGATACACTCAGTTGTAGTTTCCCAAGTATGAGAAAAGTTTACTTTAAAAGGAGTTGTAAAGTCAGGAAGGTTTTTTATCCTAATGCATTCTATGCATTAAGATAAAAAGCCTTCTGTGTGTAGCAGTCCCCGTGAAGCACCCCCTAATACTTAACTGTGCCCCCTCTCTGTCCAGCAATGTCCATGAGTCCCTCGGCCGTCCTGGGACTCTCCTTCCTGATTGGCTGAGATACAGCCATGGCGCCACTGGCTCCCGCGACAATCAAAGTCAGTGAGCCAATCAGGAGAGAAAGGGGGTGGGGCCGAACGGCAGCTCCGTGTCTGAATGGACACAAGGAGCTGCAGCTTAGCTTGGGTGCCCCCATAGCAATTTGCTTGCTGTGGGGGCACTCAATAGGAGGGACCCAAGAAGAGGAGGATCCGAGCTGCTCTGTGCAAAAACAACTGCACAGAGGAAGTAAGTATGACATGTTTGTTATTTTAAAAAAAAAAGGAGACCAATCACTTTAAGATCAAGTAAGGAAAGCAAAAGCCTTGTGTTGGAAACACAAAGCTCAGGATTACCATTTCTTACAGGGAAAAAATACCAAACTAGGCCAAAAATAGGTCTTGTCCTTGTGTGCTGCTATAAGAAAAGTACATGAGCTGAATATTTTATTTATGTATTACTAACAGCGATCTGTAAAAAAAAAAAAAAAAAAAGAAAATTATTGACCAAACAATAAAAAGAAGAGCGGCAATCAGGGAAAATGGCCTGATGGATAGAGTAAAAAAACATGGCTAGAGTCACAACCAGAGGCTTGCTATCATTAAATCAGTAAAAGTACCCTAAAATAATGTCATATACATGTCATGAAAAAGTATAACAAGCAAATCAGGTTCTGTTTGTATTAGGAGTGCCCTAAAAACTAGGCCTGAATTGCCAGACACTTCAGTTCCTGTGGTTCACCTCTAGTTTGACAAGTGAAATGATATCCAAAGAGGACATTATTGATAGCTTTGTTCCATTCTGCCTAGGAGGGCAGTAAATGAATCTTTCCATTTTTATGTCAGCATTTTCCTACCATGTTCTAGCATTGTGGATATCTGCCTAAGTTCACTCAAACAGCAATCAAGCAGCCTTTTGGAGACAACAGATGCTTAAACTTAGAACATGAAATATAGCCCTGATTTCCAGTATTGATGTGAGAATATGATCTTTGTGGCCTCTGATATTTGAAACATATGCAGTAGCAGGATCACAATGTTTAACGGGAGAGTAAAGCGCCCTTTAAAGTGCACAAGACAGTTGGTTGTCTCTGGAACTGACGGTGTAGGCTAGTCATGTATCTGTTGCTTTGTCACTCCTAGATACCTCAGCTACATATTAGCAAGGTTTTGTACTGTTTGGCAGAATGCATCATTAGTAAAGTCTACTGTATGATATGATCACATAACACAGGCGTGTCCAACCTGCGGCCCAAGGGCCGTTGCGACCCAAGACGACTATGAATGCGGGCCAACACAAAATGGTAGACTTATTTAAAGCGGAGTTCCACCCAAAAGTGGAACTTCCGCCTTAGGTATTCTAACCCCCTGACATGCCACATTTGGCATGTCATTTTTTTTGGGGGGGGGGGGCGGGTACCTAGTTTTGACAGATACCCGCTCCCACTTCCGCTGGGAGCGCTGCGGCGCCCTGAACGGAAGTTCTCCTCTCCCCCTCCCTCCCTGCAATCTTCTGGGACATGTCAGAGGTCCCAGAAGATTGCCGGCCAATCAAGACGCGCAGCGCGACTCGCGCATGCGCAGTGGGTACCCGACTGTGAAGCCGCAAACTGTCACAGCCGGGTGCCCACAGCAGTGATGCCGGCGCCGAGGGAGAGGATCAAGGCTTCCGCATCGCTGGACCGTTGGACAGGTGAGTGAAATGGCTGGAACTCCGCTTTAAAGATGTTAATTTTTAGGAAATTTTTTGTAAAAGTGTGTTTAAAATTAGTGAACACATGCGGCTAAGAAAAATATTTACTGAACTTTTAGAAGTTTTATCTTCCCAAACATAATTATCCCACTCTTCACAATCACGCAGCACCTATATTTGTGAGCAGCTATTTTCAAGGATGAAGCATACAAAGGGCAAAATTAGAACCAAAACATTTGATGAGCACCTTGAGAATTCATGTAGAATTGCTAATACATCCATCTAACCATATAATGATGCATTTGTTTATCAAAAACAGTGTCAAATATCGCACTCGTTTTATGTTGACCTTTTTTACTTTTATAACAAAAAAATATTACAAAAAAATGAAGTTTTATTACTCAGATACGTACATTATCTATATCAGTGATCGTTAACTTGTGATCTGCCCTACTTTTTCTGCTCATCAGCTATCCTTTTATTAAGGCTACATTCACACCTGAGCGTAGCGTTTTTCGCGCGTTTTTTACCGCGATTTTACCGCGATTTTTGCGGCGTTTTTTACCGCGATTTTACCGCGATTTTTACCGCGATTTTTGTGCAGGCGTTTTTAGATTCAATAGAGATCAATGGAAAACGCCTGTAATCTGCCCAAAAAGAAGCTCATGTACTTTTTTGAGCGTTGGGCGTTTTGTATACAGCTTCAAAACGCTCAGATGTGAACAGGGGCCATTGAAATGAATAGGATTTGTCTTGTTGGGCGTTTTGAGAGCTGATCCTAGAGCAGAAAAACGCCCCAAAAACGCCCCAAAACGCCTACATGTGAACGGAGCCTAAGTGTATTTTATGTGTGGCCCAAGACAATTCCTCTTCTTCCAATGTGGCCCAGGAAGGTCGAATGGTTGGACACCCCTGACATAATAGAATAAATGGTCTCAGACAGGTCAGTGTTTATTATATCTAAATTCCATAGACGAGAGGTTGAAAAATACAGAAAGATTAGCCAATGGCTTCATATCATATTGTGGGATGGAAAAGAATTCAGAAAGGTACACATTTAATAAACAGATACATATTCTGAATTGTGATTTCTTTTTTCTGAGAAGGGGTGCAAAGCACAAATAGGGTTAAGTTTCCTAAACACAGCAACCCCAAAACATAGAGCATGGTTGCGGCTTTCCATGTTTGAACAAGATTCAAAGTGGTCAATGTATTTTGGGGCTTAGAGTATCTGAACAACAAAATATCAAGGGAACACCAGTCTCATGTAAAACTTGATGCATAGATCGATTTGCTTCTATTTTTTTTTTTTATTTCTGGATATCCAGGTCCTTGACTTGAGAAGTGACGCTTTAAATGCTTACAACCATATGGCTTTTTTGAGTATATTTGTATTCTTTCATTATTAGATTATTACTTATTAACCACTTTACCACTAGAGGATTTTGCTGTCTTATGTCTGGGCCACTTTTTGCGATTCGGCACTGTGCGAATTTAACTGACAATTGCGCGGTCATGCAACGTCGTACCCAAACGAAATGTACGTCCTTTTTTTCCCACAAACAGAGCTTTCTTTTGGTGGTATTTGATCACCTGTGCGATTTTTACTTTTTGCGCTATAAACAAAAAAAAAAAGCGTTTATTTTGAAAAAATAACAATATTTTTAACATTTTTTTTTATATGAAATTCCCCCCCAAAAAAATGTAAAAATCTAATTTTTTTAAATTTTTGGCCAATTTGTTTTATGCTACCTATGTTTGGTAAAAAAAATCACAATAAGCGTATTTTGATTGGTTTGCGCAAAAGTTATTGCGTTTACTAACAAAGGGAAAGATTTCTGTCATTTTTGGTGGTTTTTTTTTTTAACGCGTAATGGCGGCGATCTGCGATTTTTTTTGCGGGACTGCGACATTGCGGCGGACAGATCAGACCCTTGACTGACATTTTTGACACTTTTGGGGGTACCAGTGACATTACTGCAGTAATCAGTGCTATATATATGCACTGTTAGTGTAAAAATGACACTGGCAGGGAAGGGGTTAATTTTATTGGAGAGGGAGGGGTTAATGTATGCCTGGTGCTTACTTACGTGTGAGGGGGGAGGGGATTGTGTGACACAGGGACAGATCGAGAGTTCAACTATGATGAACCCTGCAATCTGACCCTGCCTGTCACTTAGGAGATCCGTCCGCTTGTGTTTACACAAGCAGGCGGATCTCCACACTCGATTCCCCGACGATCGGGGAAAAGCAGCGGCGATCGCCGCTGCTCCTCCCCTGGCCCGACTCCCGCTGTGACTGAATACAGCGGGAGCGAGCCTCCGGCGGTGCGCGCGTGCGCGCCTCCGAGAAAGGGGAGTGTCTGGCGACGTAAGTCTACGTCGCCAGACGATAACGAGCCACTTTGCCGCAGTAGGCTCAACGTGAGCAGACGGCAAGTGGTTAATATATTATTTTTCAATTATTAGTTAATAAATGCTGTTTAGGGTAGTGAGCATTCAGTTAAGCGAGGCTGTTGCATCCTTCCTGTTATATTGTTGCTTGGAACTAAAGATTTACCCAACTAGAAGATTGTAGCATAGCCTGAAGTATTTATTGACACGGTACTGAAGATTCAAGCCATCAAGTCCTTTTGTCTCAGGATTGTCTGTCTTTTACACCACTTTGTCGTGTTTCCACTTGTTTGGTTCAGAGTATCTGAATCGAGGGAAATGCACTTGTTTATAGGGGAGTGCAATATGTATGTGCAGTACACAGTAACCAATAAACATTCATATGGAAATATTATGTCAATTTTTTTTTTTTTTTATATTTAGTGGTTCATTTAAAGTGCAAAAATAGAAATAGAAACCACCCATTTGAACATGATGTAAAGGACAAACCAATATTAACGCTTTGTGTGGCTCCACTCATGGGGAGTTCATCTTCCCTGCGTTTAATGGAATGCCCTTATTGCATCACTCAGAGGATTGTGCATTGTCTAAATCCCCCAGGCCTACTTTACTGAGTAGATGGAGCCTGAAAGGCCATCAGTCTTGTGTGACAGTAGAGGACCATTGTCATTGAGTACAATACGAAGACAAAAACAATCACGCTGTCTATACAGCAAATGTAATTAAGTCCGATGATACGCATGCCTTACAGTAGAGAGACAGATTCTCCACCCGCTTTTCAATTTCCTATTTTAGAAACAGATAGAATAATAGATAGCCAAATCCATAATCCGCTTTCTCACATCAATAGACTGTATTCCACATGGAGAACCCATCAATAGTGGTGCAGCAAGCAATTCTGCAGAGATGTGACTTATACTTATAAGTTAATAAATAATGCACATTGAAATTACATTGGATTTACCCCTGGAAGCACAAATGTTATGTAAAGAATTTAACGAAACTGCCCTGGCCTGGGTTCGTCCAGTATGCTTCTCTCGTTTTAACCAAAGTTCTAAACTACCTAGAGGATATGACTATTTTTCCACATTGGAGCTAGGGGACTTCATTTGGCTTTCCATTTCCTAATACCACTGAACCATGGAAAATTGACACCGTGGAGCTGAGAACAAAGACATAAGTTAAAATCTCACTACTCATATTCCATAGTCCAAACAGATTAAATTTCCTGTATTAAGAACGAAAGAGATCTAGTTACATACAAATAATGGAGGGAAAACTATATGGAAGATTAACAGATAGTATTTACCTCAGACTCTACTCTCAAGCAAATCCCCCATCTTCTACGTGGTATACTGTACACCAAGTAGTGTCCACAGTGACCATCCTAGAGTAGGGTCAAAGATGTGCTTTATGTTGTACTGGATTACACAGAAGGACACTGGAATTCAAACGTATCACATTTAATTTATTAAATAAGGAAACAAATATTGTTACACACAAATGAATGAGGGGAGAAATAGCTACTAATATATTTTCCAGTTCAAGAAAATCCTGTATATACCAAGCAGTACCATAAAGCAATATCTGCTTTATGGTTCACCTATGCTGGGGAAGCAGGGTTAGGGTGTCCAACACAACAGACTCAACAAACTGCTTCGCAAGGCCAGTGATGTTGTTGGATTGGAACTGGAGTCTTTAACAACAGTGTTCGAGAGGAGAATGTTGTTCAAGGTACGTTCAATCTTGGATATCTCATCCCACCCAATCCACAATGCACTGGTCAGTCTGTGGAGTACCATCAGTGATAGATTGTTAGAACCACGATGCAGCACAAAGCGACAAAGGAAATCATTTTTGCCTGTGGCCATCAAGTTATTTAATTCTTCTCTGTGAGGGCTGGAGGTGAAGATTTAATTATTTGCATTTGGTAGTTTAATTTATTTTGTTAATTGAATCTGTGTTATTTATTCTATGTTGTATTTGAATTGTATGGATGGTTTTATTTGTAGTGTAGTTTTAATTTGTTTTATTTGGTGCTAATGGCTGTTATTGGTAATTTTGTTGTGTCCTTGTATTTTGTTCTGGTCATTGTTGTGATCTTGTGTTGTCCTGTTAAGTGTGTCTGTGTCCCAACAATTTCCCCAATATCCCTTTGGGATTAATAAAGTGTTCTGAATCTGTACCTACTAAGCATAAAGTGTCCCCATCATTAGAGGTCCCTCCATTGATGTCCCCCACATTAGAGGTCCCACATCAGTGTCCCCATCATTAGAGGTCCCTCCATCAGTGTCCCTCTCAGTAAAAGTTCCTACATCAGTGTCCCTCTCATTAAAGGTCCCTCTATCAGTGTCCCCATTATTAGAGGTCCCTCCATCAGTGTCCCCATCATTAGAGATCCCCCATCAGTGTCCCCATCATTAGAGGTCCCCCATGTGGAATTCTCTTACTGAGGACTGGATGGGAGGCTGGGAGCCAGGACACAGTAGCTGGGCCTCTGTGTGCGGGATTTAGCAGGTGGCATTTGATGAGCTCAGGATATACACAGTCCAACAGCCAGGTCTGGAGGAGGAAGTTTGGTTAACTTCCCCTCCACTGTATGCTGGGGTGGACCTACCACATGGTTGGTTGCTAGACAACAGGCAGCCCTAGCAACCAAGCACTAATACTGGCAGCGGAGGGCTGGAGGTGGGACTGCAGCAGCAGAGCCACAGAAGAATCATTAACAACACTGCTCCTGATGCCCGGGCCCCCTACATGTGGTTGTCCTTCCCTGATGGCGGCCCTGTCACTCCTCTGGCAGGGGTCACCTGGGTGCCATCTACACCCCCTGCACCCCCATAGCAATGCCACTGGCAGCAAGATGGGATCTGTCTCTGCCGGGATCTTAATACAGATTGTAAACCTAGGAGACTGGGAGCAGTGCCGATCTGTTATGTTATTAATGTTGCTGTAATGCTTCAAAAATGATTGCCCCTCCCCACAGTTTGCACCTAAAACTAAGTTGCACCAAAAAGAAGGCAGAATGCGGACATTACTGAAAAATGTAAGTTGATTGTTAGACTTAGTCCATCCTCTCTACCATAGTTCAGATGAAATATAATATCAAAATGGGGGAGATTTAATACGTGCTATTAATAGATTTATGTTCCTAAGTGCAAAACATAATCAGTAATAATTCACTCTATCAAAAAGAATAATGTTTGTCAGGAAGCAGAGAATTAGCAATGTATGTATATGCAACATCAGACTTTTTACACTTGCCTCTGAACTGACTCTATTCACTAGAGGGTTCTTTCTCCTCTTAGAACTTATAAATAATATATGACTCTACAGAGCAATACTGCAGAGGGACATGTACAATCTTGGGTACTCTGCCACAAAATATACATATACATGGACCTAAAGTGTGAGAAGTGGTTCTGCAAAGAAAAGCCTACCTATAACTATTCCTAAAAATGTTTCCTCCCATCTCCTCCTACCTCTCCTGTAAAACAAAAATCTGTGTACTTACCTATTTTAAATTGACTGTAGTCTGGTCATGTGATCCCACAGCTCTGACTCCCTTGCGTCAGTGAGCAGCTGCTGCAGGGGAGTGGAGGGAGCATCAACAATGGCTGGGCCATGAGAGCTTATGGGTGAGGTCAGGCTCATGGAGTTCACAGTAGTTGTCAAGTGCTACCTTACACAGGGGAGCTGGAGCTGCTGACTCACATGACCGGATTAAAGTAAGTATGCAGCTTTTTTTTTTTTTTATACAAGGTGGGAAGGATAGTATGAAGAGGGAGGAATAGTTTTTAAGAGTAGTTATAGTTAGTAGTAGTGATGCACATAAATTTCTGCCTTCGAAAATTATCGACTAAAAATAGGGTTTTCAGCACCGTGATGGAAGAAACAAAAATGCCTATTATAGCTGCTGAAAATGCCCGCCGTTTTGCTGTGATTTTGACGCAATTTTACCTTGCTTTTGGTGTGTTTTTCATAGGCCATATGACTCAAAAAATGCATTAAAAATGCAACACCGGTGCATTTATGATGCATTCTTGCTACTTTTATAATGGGGAGGTTTTTGGTGCGATTTGCCAAATATGCACCAAAAATGCAGTAAGCAGGATTTTTAACACTGCTTCAAAAGGTGCTAATAATGGCCAATAATAAATTCATATTCAATTAAATTCATGATATTAATTAAAAAGTCTAATATATTCCAATTATTAATAAAAATATATATATTTTTTAAAACCGTCAATTTAGTTTTTTCGGGGCATCCTGAATTTTCGGTTTCAGCACTGAAATTTTCATTTCTGTGCACCACTAATAGGCTTTTCTTTAATTCCTCCTCCTTCTGTATCTTAAGCCTAATAGCTAAATTTCTTCTTTGTGAGATTATCTTATTAACCCACCGGTCATTAAGGAGGCAACTCTTCCATGCAGAAGCAAAGCCTTCTTCTCTACCAAGATGACTGACTCCATACAGGGACATAGGGGTCGTTTTACTAAAGGCTAAAAGGCTGCTCATTTTGTAAGGGAATTTTCCCTTAGCTTAGTAATTGAGGCAAAGCTTTGCTGACCTCTATCATCCAATTATGTGCAAGAAACACTACTTTTTTTTTCATGACATTCACTAGGCTAAGGGAAAATTCCCTTGTGAAGTCAACAGCTTATGTGTCTTTAGTAAACCAACCCCAGTGAAGAACAAGGCATGGCACAGTACAGTAATAGGAAAAAAGGATCAGCTGATGGAAGAGGCAATGCTAGGAGCTATTCTATGGCCCTCTGCTTCAAAAGGTCAAGCTCTCTTATACATTTCCGAATGTTGGCATGTAGAAAAACTGACCCATTACGATTAGTACCTGGCTTCCCTACAGAAAATCTCTCCATGATAAGTAATTTCTTTACCAAAAATGCTGTTGGATGGAAAACAACATGGCACGTACATGAATATAGCAATACGCATGGCATACCAATGAAATAATTGGATGGTAAAAATAAAGACATAATGCACCCACACGGGGGTGGATAAGAACATTCCGAGACAAATTAACATATACAGCTTTTAAAAAAAGAAGAACGTAGGGAGGACCTGATCAACAGAAAAATAAGGCAGATGTGTAATGTAGAAAAATCTACAGCAATGCCCATTGTGGTCAACCAAAGGAGGTAGACAAGAAACAGTCATAACAGGCCCAGCGGGCAGATGACAAACGGGTATTGTAAAAAAAGGGAAGGGGGCCAGCGGCTCAAAGTTGGAAGGGGGAAAAATTGTGACCCTCAAGGGAAGGGAAAGTGGAGAAGGGACCCCTAGAGCCAAGAGAGAAAGGATGGGGGAGAGGAGGAACCTTGCCGCAGGTGATAATAACCTTTGTTCCCGAAAGCAAGGACTAAATAGGGGGACTACAATCATAAGCTCTCGGATCTCGCCATGATAAATAATTAACCCAATAACAGACTGATAAGAATAACATCATCTTTTCCCTTAGTACCCTCAACGTCTACAATCACAGTTACCAACTCATTCCTTTAATGACTGAAATACATGAGGCACACAGGTTATGTCGCTGATCCAAGTATGCCACTGACCAAATCCAGTAAGAAGCAGAACCTGCATTGTTTAATTATGTGAATAATTGGGGATACGTTGGCAACCCTGTCCATAACCCCCTTAAACTAATAATGGCTGAAAAGTCTTCCCCCAGGTAATAGGCGCCTCCTGTCCAAAATGTTTCCACTAATACAAACTTTTTCATACACATCCAAAAACACAATCAGACACAATTCTGAAAGTGCTTAACACAGAACCATCAATGGAGTGTCGTTGCAATGTCCCCAGTTTGTACAAAACACTGTCCTGCTACTGTTTGCACCAGTCAAAGCACATGACCAGTAGATCTTACATACAGAAGGATGATCATTTATATACAGTATCTCACAAAAGTGAGTACACCCCTCATATTTTTATAATTATTGTATTATACCTTTTCATGTGACAACACTGAAGAAATGACACTTTGCTATAATGTAAAGTAATGAGTGTACAGCTTGTATTACAATGTAAATTAGTAAGTGTACAGCTTGTATAACTGTAAATTTGCTGTCCCCTCAAAATAACTCAACACACAGCCATTAATGTCTACACCACTGGCAACAAAAGTGAGTACACCCCTAAGTGAAAATGTCCAAAATAAGTCCAAAGTGTCAATATATTGTGAGATACTGTACATGCAACAATTTATTTTTTAAATCATATTTACAGTTTAGTCTTTATTTTCCTATATTTCCTCACTGCGATCACACAAAATGGTCAACTGATGAACACTACATTTTAAAATACATACATATCTTGCCACATTTCTACCACTGAATGAATGAATGAATGAACATTCCTAATATATATTTATATGTTTACAGTATGAGGGAGGTTTACTAAAACTGGTGCACACAGAATCTGGTGCAATTCTGCATAGAAACCACTCAGTTTCTAGGTTTTATCAAAATTGAATTGAACAAGCCAAAGTTAGAAGCTAATTGGTTACTATTCACATCTGCACCAGATTCTGTGTGCACCAGTTTCAGTAAGTCTCCCCCATGTCTTTAAGACACAAATGAAGTCAGAAGGCCTAATAATCTGATATGTATAATGTAGATTGGGGGTCTCCAAACTACGGCCCTCCATTTGTTCAGAAACTACAATTCCCATCATGCCTAATCATGTCTGTGAATGTCAGTTTTACAATGCTTCATGGGACGTGTAGTTGGGGGGACATAGTTTGGAAATCCCTGGTGTAGATAATGGAAAAGAAATTTACTTTAGGACTATGATTTTTATGTAATTTTCACTAATATAGTTTTAGTCATGATAATTCCTTTCATTACAGTAATTCTTGGGTTTAGACCTAAAGCGGAACTAAACCCTACTATCCTTTTCAGCCAAGGAAGCTGCCTTCTTAGCCTCTGTTTTGATTTTCAACTGCCACAATGCTACACCTGTGAACAGTTATGACAACGTCCATATGATGGTTTGACAGTTTGGTTGGCTGCTCAAGCAAATGTGACAGTTAGCATTCCCCGCATGTCGGGAATGTAACTGTTTTTTGAAACTGGTAAATTGATGGGTTTAGTTTCACTTTAAAGCAGAACTCTACCCATAGCATCTTAATAAAAAAAAACATTTCTTTAGCATGGAACATACATTCCACATTAATAATTATGCTACCAAAATAAGTGTGTACTGTAAATTGCCACCAGCATTGTTCCTGTTTCTTCCTGCCGGAGGCTGCCATTTTGCTGAAGCTCAGAGCCCCCGAACAGCATAAAGCGGAACTAAACCCATCGATTTAATGGTTTCAATAAACAGTTATATTCCTGAAATTCCAGGATTGCTAACTGTCACATTTGCTTGTGTCTTCAACCAAACTGTCAAACCATCAAATGGCTGGTGTCCTAATTGATCACATGTGCAGCACCATGCAGATCAAACAGAAGCAGCTTCCTTGGCTGTAAAGGTAGGAGGGTTTAATCTGCTTTAAGTGTGTCAGCAGATCGGCCTCTATAAATTCAACAGTGCCTAAAAATGGAGAGCAATTGAGCATGTGCAGAGCAGGGTGAGACAATGTATTATTGGATTTTAAACATTATAGGCACCTAATTTTAAATGTTTTACATAGCTAAACCTACAAACGGGGCCAGCCTGAAGTGATCTAGCAGGACTTATTTTCTAAATAAAGTTCAGCTCTAAGCTGGTCATAGATGGATTAGAATTCATCCGAACAGCAGTGACAGGATGAATTTTGATCCATCTACAGCTGTTCTTGTTGAAGAAAACTCAATTTAAGGACTGACTACAAATATTTGCTTCATCAGCGCTGCAGCCAATAGGCCAATAGGTTGCTGTCAGAATACAACAGGGCAGCGGGGAGGATTCCCTCACCCACTTCAAATGTGTGGATGGGGGAATTGTGTTTTTTTATTCTTTTTTGGGCTGGCTGGGTGATCAAAAAAAAAAAAAAAAGATCCATCTATGACCAGCTTTAGCATTCTGGGGTTAGGTTTAGGGGGAGGGTTTGAAGGTCGAGGCTAGACTTACAGATAGGTTTATATTAAATATAACATTATAGGCTACAGGTTAACTGTTAGGTTGAATTTTTCAGGGAGGTTTAGGGATTTTGCTATGCTAAAGATTAGGTTTAGAGGGTTAGTTCATGATTAAGGGTCAGTTTGAAATATACAGTTAAAGTGGAAGTAAACCCAACAATTTCATAGTTTCAAAAAACTGTTAAATTCCCAGCATACCGGAAACGCTAACTGTCACATTGGATGTGCTCTCAACCAAACTGTCAAACCATCCAATGGCTGAGTCATAACTGGTCACATGTGGAGCATAATGGCAGTTGAAGATTAAACAGAGGCCAAGATGGCTGAAAACGATAGGAGGGTTTATTTCCACGTTAAGGATTAAAGCGGAGTTCCACCCAAAAGTGGAACTTCCGCTTTAGGGAGTCCTGACCCCCCCGACATGCCACATTTGGCATGTCATTTTTTGGGGGGGGGGAGCGGGTACCTAGTTTTGACAGGTACCCGCTCCCACTTCCGCTCGGAGCGCCGCGGCGCCCTGAGCGGAAGTTCTCCTCTCCCCCTCCCTCCCTGCAATCTTCTGGGACACGTCAGAGGTCCCAGAAGATTGCCGGCCAATCACGGCGCGCAGCGCGACTCGCGCATGCGCAGTGGGTACCCGGCTGTGAAGCCGCAAACTGTAACAGCCGGGTGCCCACAGCAGTGATGCCGGCGCCGAGGGAGAGGATCGAGGCTTCCGGCGGCCGCATCGCTGGACCGTTGGACAGGTGAGTAAATGGCTGGAACTCCGCTTTAAGTTAAAGCTGAACTGTGGGATAGGTAAAATGGTTTTCCCTACTACACCTGGTATGTACTTTATAACTCTTGTTCTCTGCAGATCTATTGACACATGATTCAAGCAAGTCCTTGGGCATGTAGCACTTCTGTCACCAGACAACAAAGCGGTTCTTACATCGACATACAAGGTCAAAATATGCATGGAGTGTGCAGGGGACTGGTCACTTGGAAAAAAGAAAGACTAGCAATTGTGACTTGTCTGCATTTTCTGATTATATACTGAACAAAATTATAAATGCAACACTTGTTTTTGATACCATTTTTCATGAGCTGATCTCAAAGATCTAAGAAAACTGGGATTCATCTGTGAAGAGAACACATCTCCAAAGTGCCAGACGCCATCGAATGGGAGCATATGCCCACTCAAGTTGGTTACGAAAACAAACTGAAATTAGGTGGAGACCCCGGTGAGGAGGACGAGCATGCAGATGAGCTTCCCTGAGACGGTTACTGACAGTTTGTGCAGAAATTCTTTGGTTATGCAAACCCATTGTTGCAGCAGCTGTCCGGGTGGCTGGTCTCAGACGATCTTGGAGGTGAAGATGCTGGATGTGGAGGTCCTGTGCTGGTGTGGTTACACGTGGTCTGCGGTTGTGAGGCCGGTTGGATGTAATGCCAAATTCTCTGAAACGCCTTTGGAGATGGCTTATGGTAGAGAAATTAACATTCAATTCACGGGCAACAGCTCTGGTGGACATTCCTGCAGTCAGCATGCCAATTGCACGCTCCCTCAAAACTTGCAACATCTGTGGCATTGTGCTGTGTGATAAAACTGCACATTTCAGAGTGGCCTTTTATTGTGGTCAGCCTAAGGCACACCTGTGCAATAATCATGCTGTCTAATCAGCATCTTGATATGCCACACCTGTGAGGTGGATGGATTATCTCAGCAAAGTAGAAGTGCTCACTAAGGGCTCTTTCACACGGGCGACCCGATCAGATCCGCCTGTCAGTTTTTTAGGTGGATCTGATCGGATCCTCCATGCAGCTCTATGGGGCAGCGGGTGTCAGCGGAGACACCTCCGCTGACACCCGCTGCCATCCGCATCCGATCCTGAGCTTGAAATCTGGACGGATGGAAACCCTATTTTTCCATCCGTTCAGTAATCGGAGCGGATCGGATCTGATGAGAGCGGACAAGCGGTCCGCTCTCATCCGATCCCCCATAGAGGGCAGCGGGGGCTGAGACACCTCCCTCTCCGCTCTGCAAGCGGAGACGGAGCTGTCATCCGCCCGGCTCAGCGGGGATCGCAGATCGATCCCCGCTGAGCAACACGGATCCGCCTACGGAGCGGACCGTGTGAAAGAGCCATAACACAGATTTACACAGATTTGTGAACAATATTTGAGAGAAATAGGCCTTTTGTGTACATAGAAAAAGTCTTAGATCATTTAGCTCAGCTCATGAAAAATGGGGGCAAAAACAAAAGTGTTGCGTTTATAATTTTGTTCAGTGTGTAATGGTATTACCCGCTAATAGGCATTAGATATCCTCTCTTTTTTTCTGTGCTCAGAATTCAGCTTTTAGGTTAATAGTACATTTTCTATAATACATTTGGAATTAAATTTTTTATTATAATTTGGGGAGGGGGGCAATTTAATTGGTGCTAAAAATTCTCACAACCTAAAATACTGTGGCCTAATAACCAAACATAATGAACCATCAAATCTACTTTCTGTTAAAACAATTTAAAGTCGATAACTGGACCTGGTCTGGATAAATCTGTGCTGTGCCAACCCAAGCTCAACAACTTGATTCGATCACTTCTTAGAGACCTACATTTTATCACACAGAGTATTTGATTGTGCAAAATAATTGTGTTGCAATGTTTACAAGGTTTAGTTGGCTGCATCGTTGGTGCTCCACCACTAATAGTAACACTGGGCCTTTCATCATCCATTCCGCCCCTGCATAGATGATATAATACATGCCAGTATAGACTGTATATTGTACAATGTGGTTACATTAAATTTTCCTGATGGAACATTGTGGGTATATGTACGGTTGGCTATAAATGCAGCTTTTTTTTTTCTCTTCCTATAATCCAAGCACTGTACATTGGTGCTGCAATGCTGTATAATCCTTGGATATTGCTGTTAATGGTGTGCTTATGTTTACCATACAAAATAACTTAGCTACAGTATTATTATGGGATGCACTAGAAAGAAGTTTTTGTTGACAATAATAAAAAAACAAAACCTTATGTTATTCAATCCACCAAAAAAACAAATTCTGCCTGAGATGACAACATACATTTAAACACAACGAGGCCCTTCCTAACCTACAGCTACATGTCTCATCGCTTACTATTCATGCCCATTAAAGTGGTTGTTGTGTATATAATTATTCTATACAAATATCTCTTGGCACAACATGACCTACATAGCACTGTGATCAGTACACAAAAAGCACACTATGCCGTGTTATATGCTGAATTTATTATGCACATAGATATTGGGAGATCTTCTAGGACAGTTCCCATCTCACAGCACTGCAGGTATCCATGATTGTCACTTTCTCAGAAAACCAACGTTTTATACAGTTTACCGGGTAGATAGTAAGACAGATAGAAGATAAAGGCAATGAAATGGATATTTTTGTACAATATACATATTGATGCTGGCAAGATATAGAAAATGCTTCTAAATAGATGGCTAGCTGAGAGATCTCCATATTTCCCTGTATGAGGTAGGTAATCCTTTATATACAGCCCTGATGGAATAGCATACGGGAAATCTGTATGTGAGGCATTGTCTAATGTAATAGAGCTCTGCTCATCACAGGGCAGGAGCCATGTCTGCTTATGGAAGCTTGATGCAATATGGCTGCAACTGTTTATATTTCATCCTACTATGTCAGTCTATCATTTCTCCTGTTATGCCGATTGTTTTTTAGCATCAGACAGGACAGTATACATACAGCAGCTATTCTCAACCAGGGTTCTGGGGAATATTAGGGTTCCTCAAGAGGTTGTTAGGGGGTTTCTTGACCTGTGGGCTGAGTGATCTCCCATCTCATGGTTCCTGCATAGTTCCAGGGCCCACGTCACTTGGAAGAGTCAGCAGCATGATACTAATGGTTTGTGTGAGATTGGGGAGTTGTTCTTCCCACTGGCCACCAATGTAAGGGGGGCATTCTTCCCACTGGTCACCAATGTAAGGGGACATTCTTCCCACTGGTCACCAATGTAAGGGGACATTCTTCCCACTGGTCACCAATGTAAGGGGACATTCTTCCCACTGGTCACCAATGTAAGGGGACATTTTTCCCACTGGTCACCAATGTAAGGGGACATTCTTCCCACTGACCACCAAAGTAAGGATGGCATTCTTCCTACTGACCACCAATGTACGGTGGGCATTCTTCCCACTGGCCACCAATGTAAGGAGCACTCTTCCTACTGACCACCAATGTAAGGAGCACTCTTCCTACTGACCACCAATGTAGGGGGGGGGGCATTCTTCACACAGGCCACCAATGTAAGAAGGGCATTCTTCCTACAGACCACCAATGTAAGGTGGGCATTCTTTCCACTGGCCACCAATGTAAGGAGCACTTTTCCTACTGACCACCAATGTAAGGTGGGCATTCTTCACACAGGCCACCAATGTAAGGAGCACTTATCCTACTGACCATCAATGTAGGGGGGCCATTCTTCCCACAGGCCACCTATGTAAGGAGGACATTCTTCTCACTGCCCACCAATGTAAGGAGGGCATTCTTTCTACTGTTCCCCAAGTAAAGAGGGCATTTTTCCCACTTGCCACCATTGTAAAGAGGACATTCTTCCCACTGACCATCCATTTAAGGAACATTCTTCCCACTGGCCACCAATGTAAGGAGGGCATTCTCCACACTGGCCACCAATGTAAGGAGCATTCTTTCTACTGATCACTAATGTAAGGAGGGCATTCTTCCTACTTACCACCAATGTAAGGGGGGCATTCTTCCTACTAAGCACCAATGTAAGGGGGCATTCTAGCTACTGACCACCAATGTAAGGAGGGCATCCTTCCCACTGTCACCAATGTAAGGGGCATTTTTCTGCCCAACCCTATAAGGGTTTCTACCTAAGGCCACTGATGTAAGGCTGGGGGACATTCTCCTCACTGGCCACCTCTACAATGAGGACATTGTTCTTAAGGCCACCAACGTAAGGAGGGCATCCTTCCCTGTGGTCACTCCTACAAGAAGGGCCACCAATGTAAGTGGGGGGGGGGGGCATTCTTCCTACTGACCACCACTACAAGGGTAGCATGTTTTCTAAGGAGACCAATGTAAGCTAGGTGTGGGGGGGGGGGGGGGCATTCTTCCCGCTGGCCTATAATGTTAAGGGTCACTCTTCCCACCAACAAAGTAAGGGGATACGTTCTTCCAACCTGTCACCCCTATAAGGGGGGCATTGTACTTAAGGCCACTGGTGCAGGGGGGGCGTTCTCACTGACCGCTAATGTAAGTATGTGTGTGTGCGGGGGGGGGGGTGGCATTCTTCCCACCAATGTAAGGGGGGGCATTCTTCCCACCAATGTAAGGGGGGGGGTATTGATTTATTGGAGAGTGTGGTACACCTGGTGTAGATGATGTTCTTGCACCCCCCTCCCCCTCCTGTCAGTGATATGACGATGTTCAGTAGTCTGCTTGATGTGCCCCCCCCCCCCCCCCATCCCCATCTCTCACCTGCAGCTCGGGGGGGAGAGGGAGTGGAAGGTGGAGAGAGAAAACATCTCAGCTCGATCCGCCATCTTCAGCCGGAGAGGTGATGAGACACACCCCGGTGTAGGGAGGACAGGATGGGGTCACCCCCCCGGTACACAGATAGAAGGAGGGCGATGTACGGAGCGGGGACAGCGGATTGCAGACACTCAGATCCGTGCGATCTCCATGGACATTCTCCCCTCCTCCTGTTCCGGGCGATCAGTCGGTACGATGTCCCCCCGGTCCTCCTCCTCGGATGCGGCTCTGATGCAGTCACATCCAGGAGAGACTGCACAAGCTGGGAGCCAATACACAGGGCGGGGGAGGGGGGAGCAGGGAGGGGCTATGGATGGAGGAAGGACTGCTGGTAGTGCAGGCAACGGTACACTCTTCTTTTCATCCACTACAATGGAGAGCGGGCGGGGATGGAGCGAGGAAGGGAGGGAGCTGTCCATCCGATGGTGCTGAAATGGCGCTGCCGGGAGGCCAGCCTATGTACGGATCCTGCGCCACCACATGACGTCATCACCCTGATTATTAATCCCCATCACCAGTAATCACATCCCAGGATTGTTCCGCTTCTTAGATTAAAACACAGCGATGTAGGTCATGGAGCATCTGTCCTCTGCCAGACCTCTATTCTATATCAGCCATTACATTATCACCACACACCTAAGATTCAGGAGCTCCCCCCTTTTAGGCCCCTTTTACACTTATGCAACCTGTTCTGCGACTTAGGACTACATAGTCGCATGACAAGTTGTGCTCCATGATTTCCAATGAGTACTCTTCATATATGTGCGACTTCAAGTCACAATGACTTCAAAGTATGCACTACTTTGGGCTGATTTTAATGCGTTTTGAGGTCCATAGACAATGCTTCAAGTCCAGTAAAAATCGCACGACTTTTAGGTGGCCTAAGTGTTAAAGGGGCCTTATGTGACCTAAAAGTCGTACAATTTTATTTGCTGCAATTTTGACTGGACTTAAAGCAATGCCTATGTCTACGGACCTCAAAACTAGGGATGCACCAATCCGATATTCGGATCGGATATCGGCCCTGAAACGGGCAAAATAGCTGGATCGGGGGATCGGTAAAATTAACAGATCCACGGGCCGATCCGGTTTTGCTCTTTATAGCTTGTGAGGGAGCAGAGAACAGCTGTCAAAGAAAAAAAAAAAGAGCCTCCTGCAAATGCCTTTCAACTCTCCCAGTTAAAGAGGTTGTAAACCCATACAAAATGTTTTTGTTTTTTTTCAACCTGAAAGAGAAACACATAATGAGCTAGTATGCATCGCATACTAGCTCATTATGAAATACTTACCTTAGAACGAGCCCCCGCCGTGCCGCCCACTTACCTGTATGATGGGCGACATGTTCAGTTGCCCGTCTTCCGGGATCGCGGCATCCAGGCATTTGATTGGCTGGAGCCGCGGTGACGTCACTCCCGCGCACGCGCGCAGGAGCCGATGGTCACGGCACGGGGCTCTGAAGGAAAGGCACCAGCGGCCGTTCCTTTAGAGCGCATGCGCCAGTGATGTCACTGGCTGCATGTAAGGTAAATATCTCCTAAACTGTACACGTTTAGGAGATATTTACAGTACCTATAGGTAAGCCTTATTAACCACTTTACCACCGGAGGATTTTCCTGCTAAAAGACCAGGGGTTATTTTGCGATTTTTTACTGCGTGACTTTAACGGACAATCGCGCGGTCATGCGACGCTGTACCTAAACGAATTTCACGTCCTTTTTTTCCCACAAACAGAGCTTTCTTTTGGTGGTATTTGATCACCTGTGCGATTTTTTGATCACGCGCTATAAACAAAAAAAGAGCGTAATTTTTGCAAAAACAACAATATTTTTCACTTTTTTTTATATGAAATTCCCCCAAAAAAAAATGTAAAAATCAAAATTTTTTAAAATTTTCGGCCAATTTGTTTTACGCTACCTATGTTTGGTAAAAAAAATCGCAAAAAGCGTATTTTGATTGGTTTGCGCAAAAGTTATCGCGTTTACTAACAAAGGGAAAGATTTTTGTCATTTTTGGTGTTTTTTTTTTTAACGAGTAATGGCGGCGATCTGCGATTTTTTTTGCGGTACTGCGACATTGCGGCGGACAGATCGGACCCTTGACTGACATTTTTGACACTTTTGGGGGTACCAGTGACATTACTGCAGTAATCAGTGCTATATATATGCACTGTTACTGCAAAAATGACACTGGCAGGGAAGGGGTTAACAGTATTGGACAGGGAGGGGTTAAGTGTGTCCTAGGGGCGTGATTCTAACTGTGCAGGGACAGGTCTGCTAGTGTAAAAACAAAGATCAACAGTTCTACATAGTAGAACTGTTTGATCTTCACTTTTACACAGGGAGAACTGACAGGTGGCTTGTTTACACAAGCCGCTCTGTCTTTCTCCCGCTGTAGCGGCGATCGTAGTGTGACCGGCGGACATCGGGTCCGCCAGTCACACTCCCGCACTCCTCCGTGAACGAGCCGAGGCGGGCGCGCGCCTCAGCGGGCGCGCGCCCGCCCGCTATTGGCTCTGGAAGGAGTGACAGGCGAGCGACTTAGACCTACGTCACTCTGCCTGGCCGGGGCCGACTGCCGCAGTAAATATACTGTGCGCAGTCGGCAAGCGGTTAAAGGCTTACCTATAGGTACAAGTTGCAGAGGAGGGTTTACTTCCTCTTTAAAGCGGAGTTCCACCCAAAAGTGGAACTTCCGCTTTAGGGAGTCCTGACCCCCCGACATGCCACATTTGGCATGTAATTTTTTGGGGGGGGGAGCGGGTACCTAGTTTTGACAGGTACCCGCTCCCACTTCCGCTCGGAGCGCCGCGGCGCCCTGAGCGGAAGTTCTCCTCTCCCCCTCCCTCCCTGCAATCTTCTGGGACACATCAGAGGTCCCAGAAGATTGCCGGCCAATCACGGCGTGCAGCGCGACTCGCGCATGCGCAGTGGGTACCCGGCTGTGAAGCCGCAAACTGTAACAGCCGGGTGCCCACAGCAGTGATGCCGGCGCCGAGGGAGAGGATCGAGGCTTCCGGCGGCCGCATCGCTGGACCGTTGGACAGGTGAGTAAATGGCTGGAACTCCGCTTTAAGTAAACAATGATTACAATGTATCTTTTCGTTCCGTCTGCCGTTGGAGGGAAGGTTAACCTCCTAAAGACCAAACCCATGACATTTTAGATTTTGAATGCACAATTGTTATAAGGTATCTGCCGATACCGATCCGGAAGTATTATTTTGTTATAAGCTCACAAAACAGTACTTCCGGATCGGACTCGGGATCGGCGATTTCACAAAGCAAAAGATCGGGATCGGGACCAAAAAAGTCGGATCGGTGCATCCCTACTCAAAACACTTTAAAATCAGCCCAAAGTAGTGCAGGGACTACTTTGAAGTCATACAGATATGAACGGTACGCATTGGAAATCATAGAGCACGACTTGTCATGCGACTTTTCAGTCCCAAGTTGCAGGACAAGTCACACAAGTGTAAAAGGGACCTAAACTGCCAAAACAGCCCTGAGCCACCGCATCCTGGACCCCACCAGACCTCCTGTAAGTTGTGTGGTGGGGCCTCCATGGATCAGACTTCCCTTCCCAGCACAGATGCTCCATGATTTGAGACCTGGACAATTTGGAGGCTGGGTCAACACCTTAAAGTGGTCGTTTTCCTCAACCCAGTCTTGAACCATTTTTGGGCTTGATTCACACCTATGCATGCTACTTTTGAGCGTTTCCGCATGTGCCGTTTGCTGTGAGTTCCGCGTTTCTGATTTTTTTTTCTTTTTATTTGGCCAATTTGTTGGGCAGATTAAATAATGCAAAATGTGTCAAAAATGCATCAAAAATGTATAAAAACACAGGATTTGCATTTTAATGCATGCCCATTGAAGTATATTACATGCAAAACGCTGCATTTTTGCGGGGAAAAAGGTCCCTGGCCCTTTCCAAAAACGCAGAGGCACAAAAATGCATTTGTGAACGTGTTCCAAAGGAACTCATGTTAAAAAAAATTAAATGAGTTCCTGCAAAAAGCATGAAAAAAACACATTCATGTGAATGGAGCCTTACAGTGTGGCAGGGAGCATTATGCTGCTGAAAAAGGCCACTGCCATCAGGGAATACCATTTACATGAAGGGCTGTACTTGGTCAGCATAAGCCTTATGCACACAGGACATTTATTTTAACTCTCCTAGAAGTCAGCAGCATTTTGGCAGAAAAAAAATTCCTGACGCTTGTAACATTTTTACAAGCTTTTACAGGAAGCAAGCTCTTGGGTGTTAATTTATTTCATTGGTCAGGATAAAAAATGTATTCTGGCCATTGAAATGAATAAATGCTCAAGCACTAATTGTTTTACGCACGTTTAGGCACATTTAGCAGCTTCTAGTAGCATCAATCGTTATTCTACCCAAGCTCTGCTGCTCCTGGATGCACTGGCAGTGGGGTTTTTTTTACTGCCACCAGTGGCGGCCGGTCCATTGGGGGAGCAGGGGTGCCGCCCCCCCCCCTCATCCATGCATTCAGATCCCTAATCTACATGCAGGGCGCCGGACGCAAGGATTCCAATGGGGGATTTTCTTTTTTGAAGCACGTGATTAGAGCCAGAGGCTCTAATAGGCTTCAAAAAAGGGTTGGCTCGGGGCGCAAAGCACTGCGCCCTGAGCCCACCCAGTTGTGTGACAATAGCGAATGAATATTCGCTATTGTCACATGGATTCTCCTCCTGGCCAATCAGGAAGCGGGTCCTGAGACCTGTTTCCCAATTGGCTGAAAGGAGAAGCCATCCTATTGGTGAAGGAGGAGACGCAGGGGAAGCACGACCAACGAAGGGGGACACGGAGACTGAGGGGGAAGCCCCTGCCGTTGCCCCCTCCACATGTCAGTCCAGAGGCAGCACAGGGTGAGTGAGCCCGGTGACCTGGGGGGGGGGGGTATGGTGTGCGGGCTGGTGTGGTCTGTAGTCAGGTCCGTCTGACGCCCCCCCCCCGACACATAGGCTAAAGCTGGATACACACTATACAATTTTCTATAGATTTTTTCCTTTAGATTTAACAAAACCATATAATATGAGCTCAAACCTAAACACTTTCAATTTCAGGCTCCATTCACACCTGTGCATATCATTTTTAGGAAGTTTTTTGCAGGTGTTTTTGCAGGTGTTTGAAGCTCATTTTTTGAGCTTCAGGTTGCAAAATGCTCATATATGAACAGGGGCCCTTGAAATGAATAGGATTTTGCTTGTTGGGCATTTTTAGAGTTCAGAGATGAGCATTTACAAGTTGAAAAAATGCTCATGTGTGAACAGGGCCTTAGAGGCAGGAGAAAAGAAAAATATTTAGAATTGTGCAAATTTCATATATGTAATAAAGTGCCGTACATGCAAAACAAAAATTGTAAACATTCCTAGCATGTGTAAATCTCATACATTTAATAAAGGTGCATTGCCTGCTAATCAAAACAAACATACATCTATACTGTACATATAACTATACAAATACTTATTTGTGATAAAACAATGAGAAATAAATGTGTGATTTTTTCCACAAATAACCATGTATATATGTATCCACTGTGAAAAAATGAAAATAGAAAAAAATATATATGTATACTCAAAATAAAAATATGTTATTCAGTGTCCTATGTCCATGTTTTAAATGTGCTCCTTAGATAAATCTTTTCCTCTGTGGTAAACAATTTATATAAATATATATAAATATATATATATATATATATATATATATATATATATGGTCTTTTCTACCGATAAGTGCTCTGAGATTGCTGGTATTTGTAGTGTTCCTATCCCACTAATAGTATTATACCACTCCCACCTCACAAGATGGACCCGATATACTGTATATCAGGTCAACCACACTTTTCCCCTTTGTCATAGGGCAACTGTTTGCTTTCCTCCTGTAGGTGTTAGGATATTTAATCCGTTGCCATCCTGGGCCATCTTAACATGTTCTCACGTTTACGACCCAAAAGAGAGTAACACTCAGTGCTCACTGCTTATTTGGCTTTATTTTTGATAAAAGTTCAAAAATGCACTCACGTAATAAATGATAAAAAAATTGCCTGCATATTTCCTAATGGATGCAGCCTCTGTGAATCTCCAACAAAATGGCGCTCTGTTCACTTCCAGTTGCAGGGTGACGTCACCAGCTATCTCTTCCCTATGCGTTATGTCACTATACCACATCACTTTATCAGGGGATCCTGAATAAAGACACTAGTCCATCCAGTTCAATCTGTGTGGGTGTGTGTTCATATCAAAAACCATACCGGGGCGGCACAGTGGTGTAGTGGTTAGCACTTTCACCTAGCAGCAAGAGGGTCGCTGGTTCGAATCCCATCTATGACACTACCTGCCTGGAGTTTGCATGTTCTCCCTGTGCCTGCGTGGGTTTCCTCTGGGTACTCTGGTTTCCTCCCACACTCCAAAGACATGCTGGTAGGTTAATTGGATCCTGTATAAAATTGGCCCTACTGTGTATGTATGTATGTGAGTTAGGGACCATAGATTGTAAGCTCCTTGAGGGCAGGGACTGATGTGAATGTGCAATGTATATGTAAAGCGCTGCGTATATTGACAGCGCTATATAAGTACCTGAAATAATAATAATATCCCATACCCCTGTATATTGCGTTCACTAAGATACCCGTCCAAGAGTTTAAAACTATTAATACTTCCTGCTGACACCACCAATTGTGGAAGTAAATTCCACATCCTTGCAGCCCTGACACTAAAAAATGCCCTACACAGTTTAAGGTTAAACGGCTTCATCTCCAATGTCAATGAGTAACCCCATGTCCTCTTACACTCCCTGAGACTGAATCGTTTATTCCCTATGCTAGAAACACCATTGAGCGATTTGTATATCGTTATAATTTCGCCTCTCAAGCATCTCTTCTCCAGAGAGAATACGTTTGTAGTCGTTCCTCGTAACTCAGGTCCTCCAGTTCGTTGCCCTTCTCAGGATATTCTCCAATTCCCGCAACTCCCTCCTGAGGATTGGTGACCAAAATCTGGACAGAATACTCCAGATGTGGCCAAACCAGAGTTTTATAAAGTGGCAGGGTTATAGTTTATCTCTGGAGTAAATTCCCTTTTTTATGCATAATAATATTCTGTTAGCTTTGCTTGCTGCAGCTTGGCATTGCATGACATTGCTGAGTCTGTAATCTACTCGGCCCCCAGATCTTTCTCCATCCTGGATTCCCCCAGAAGTACCCCCCCCCTGGCGAGCAACCTGCATTCAAGTATTCAATATGTCAAAGTAACATCCACATGAATGGAAGGACCTAAGGTTTCCCAGCAGAACATTGCCCAAAGCATCACACTGCTTCCACTGAGCTCTGCAGTGTAACTTTAGCCCTCCGCTCCTTTTTTTTCTGAATGCTCAGACAAGCTGTTTAAATTCTGGACTTTGAACAGCTGTAGAGAAGACTGCATATAAACAGGTACAACACATGGAGGATTTGTATCATCTCTGTGTATCACCTAAAGCCAGTCACTTCACTGTGTATAAGTAACGGTTTACAACCACTTTAACGCATTCTCTGCTCAGCTTCCCCTGCCCCAGCTACACTTATATTTACCTGAGCTTGATCTCAACCCAGCGCTGTGCCTTTGAGCAGCAGATCTCTCCTCTCTCCCTCCTCACTGCACAATGAGGCAGGAGCTGTTGGCTCCCACTGCTGTCAATCACAGCCAGTGAGTAGAAAGAGGCAGCAGAGCCAAGTGGGTTGCTATGGTGGGCACTCAGCAGGGGGGAGGAGCCAGGAACGAAGGCAAAGGATCCGAGAAAATGCATTGAACAGAGTAGGTAAGTACAACATGTTTGTTGTTTTAAAAAATAAGAAATAAAGCAAAAAATAACCGCGCTTGGTCACACTGTAAGAATGAAAGGCAGCCAGTACAAAGGTAGGATCAGACCACAAATATATTATAACGATAAAGGTACAGCGCCACAAAAACAAATGAATGCAGGAGAACAATTAAAAAAAGAAAAAAAACAAGCATCTGTGTAATTATAGGTCCACTCAAGGTCAGTCCATAAGTCCCACAGAATAGGATGATTCACTAAGACTAGATGAATGCAGAAGATTAAGGAGAATCCAGCACAAAGAACAGGATCAAATCCAAAAAGGATGCATCACCATGTGCACAGAAGATATCCGCTTACCAGATCGCTTGACCATCGGTTAGGAATGGTCAAACAGGCGTGTGTAGGATGATAGCTCAGGATTGTTTACACTCCACCAGACTCCGGTAGCAATCAGATTCTTATAAGCAAGTGGCGCCTCCAAACCTCCCAATGCTAATCAGCTTGACCAGCCATATTACCTCCAAAAACAAAGGGAGACTCCAATGGCATAGTATAACATTTTATTTGTTAAAACAGTAATACAAGGGCAACTCACATATCAGCCGATTGAACAAGCATAAAGTACGAGATAGCCGCGGGATGGGCGTGTCTACGTGCGGGCGTGGCTGACGCGTTTCGTCGTCACAAGGACATTGTCAAAGGCGTGGTCCGCACCCGTATACACGCTCTAAATAGCATCATCCCCGGAAGCTGCGTCACGGAGGAGTCAGTGGAAGTACCTCCTTACAAACCACCAGCGGGAAGCTTGCGGCACGGACAGGACTCCGGAAACACCTCCGGAGATGGAACCAACAACGGGATATCTCGGATCTGTCCCTATTAGTCACTTCATGGATCACATTATCAAGCTCAGCCTCAGGGTAACCCTTGTCAATAAACCTCCCTCTCAAGACCTGGGCCTGCTGGAAATAGTCCCCAAGATGGGTACAATTCCTCCTTACCCTAATAAACTGACTTTTCGGGACGGACCTCAGCCAAGAGCTGAGGCTGAGCTTGATAATGTGATCCATAAAGTGGCTAATAGGGACAGATCCGAGATGTTGTCTGATGCTCAAAAAACTAAGGCATCTGATACAGGTTTTGGAGTGTCTTTTGTCACCTCTTACAGCAATACAGGGATATTAGGAATATCCTTTTCTAGGCATTGGAAGGTGCTTAAAAAAATGACAGGGTTCTGGCACCTGTCGTGGGGGATAAGCCCACGGTGGTTTATCGTGAGGCTCCCCCCCTACGGCTACGGGTAGCACCTAACATCGTTGACCGGCCGGTAAAGTCTTCCTTTTTCCCTGAAACTAAAGGTTTTTTTCCTTGTAAAAAGTGTGTGGTGTGTAGGGCAGATTCCGTTAAGGACAGGGATGTTCGTTCCCTTCAGTCACGGACCACACACAAGACCTATACCATTGACTCCTTCATTACATGTTCATCAAAGAATGTTGTTTACCTTTTAGAATGCCCATGTGGCTTTCAGTATATGTTGGACGAACCATTAGGACCATGCAGTTGAGAGTCAACGAGCACCTGGGTAACATACGGAGTGGCTTTCCAAAACATAGTGTTTCTAGACACTATTTGGAATGCCACAACAGGAAAGCCACTAGGACATCTATTATAGGTATTGATGGGTACACTGCTCATTGGAGGGGCAGCAATGTGAGGCGTGAGATCTCCAAAAAAGAGACTCAAGTGTACGCTACATGGATTCAATGTGGACTGGGACGTCAACTGCTTCATTAGCAATAGTTGACTGGTCTATTGCTGTACGTGTTGACTTCCCACTCCATAAACCTAGGATTTGGGTTCAGTAGAGTCAGGGCATCTTTTCTCTTTCTTTTTTAATAATTCTTTTTTAAAGGTTTCATTTCCATCTAGCTTCTCATTATTATGGAGGAGTTTAGATAAGTTAGGGTTTTATGTTTTCACGCATTGATGTGCGTGGCTATGGACTATTTGGTGTGGGTGTGAGCCCATGAGTTATGGAACGGGTAACTGAGTCCCTAGTTTCACACAATTAATATCGGGGGGATATCTACCTGTTAATCTCACCTTCTGTATATTGCCACATATGTGGGCCCATATTGTTCATGCCATAATGCCTAATATGCCATTCTAGTGAAGGATGACTCACAGGCCCCTTATTGATTCATTTATCTTTTTATCCTTTATGACTGATGATGGAGAATGTTTCTTCAAAACATTTTTTTTGTTTTCAGGATTTAAGATTAGGGCTTGAAGGAGCATGTAAATGCTTGATGATGTTTAATTATATGTCAGTTAATATGTGCAAATTTACATGGCTTTGAATAGAACATGTTGTGTACGTTTTTAAGATACATAATAATTTTAGTCACTGGCTTTTTAATATCTGAAATATATTTTGGCCAGATGATTTAGGTTTTTTCAGTTTTTCATATGTTTGTATTTAATATATTATCATTTTTGTAATTTATTATGACCGCATGATATGGATCACAAGCTTCATGTTGCTGTTTTTCCTTATATCCCGTTGTTGGCTCCGTCTCCGAGGTGTTTCCAGAGTCCTGTCCGTGCCGCATATCGTGGAACGCAAGCTTCCCGCTGGTGGTTTGTAAGGAGGTACTTCCGCTGACTCCTCCGTGACACAGCTTACGGGGATGATGCTATTTAGAGCGTGTATACGGGTGCGGGCCATAACTTTGACAACGTCCTTGTGATGACGAAACGTGTCAGCCACGCCCACACATAGACACGCCCATCCCGTGGCTATCTCGTACTTCATGCTTGTTCAATCGGCTGATATGTGAGTTGCCCTTGTATTACTGTTTTAACAAATAAAATGTTATACTATGCCATTGGAGTCTCCCTTCATTTTTGGAGGTAATATGGCTGGTCAAGCTGATTAGCATTGGGAGGTTTGGAGGCGCCACTTGCTTATAAGAATCTGATTGCTCCTGGAGTCTGGTGGAGTGTAAAAAATCCTGAGCTATCATCCTACACATGCCTGTTTGACCATTCCTAACCGATGGTCATACGATCTGGTAAGCAGATATCTTCTTCTGTGCACGTGGCGATGCATCCTTTTTGGATTTGATCCTGTTCTTGGTGCTGGATTCTTCTTAATCTTCTGCATTCATCTGGTCTTAGTGAATCATCCTATTCTGTGCTACTTATGGACTGACCTTGAGTGGACCTATATTTACACAGATGCTTGTTTTTTTTCTTTTAAAAAATAAGGTTGCGCAAAAAGATACAGCAAGCACATGCATATATAAAGTTCACAGTTAACTGTGTAGAATCATCCTATGGTCTATTATAGCTACAGTGCTGTCCAGGGCTCTGAAGCTGCCAGTTGGTACCTTGTGAGTGTGGACATTGCCCCTAGCGGAGAGAAGGATCACAGACTTATCATCCCAGGTAAGGCGTGGAGTAAAAACTGGATTTTTGTAAGAACTTATTGTAAAATCCTTTTCTCTGAAGTTCATCGACAGATGCAGCTCCATCTAGTCAGAGACTTTAGGGTTATGCTCCTCCTATCATGAATAGGCACTAGGCAGCAAAAAAGCTTAACCACTATAGGGATGTCCCAAAGTAGTATATTCATTAGGGGTGGGAAGACAACGCAAACGGAAATGTAACTCCCCAAAGGCTAAACTTAGCCAACCAGGTAACATGGAGCTCAACCAGGAACAACTGGAGCTCACCCTGAAAACACAATACACCCTCAAAGAGAAACAAAAAAGACCAAAAAAACAGTTCTCTTTCAAACAGCAGCCTGTAAAACCTTACGGCCAAAGCATCCAAAGACTCCAACATATCTACTTTGTAGAATTTTGTAAACGTATGCACAGATGACCAAGTTGCCGCCTTGCAAGCTTGCAGCACCGACGCCTGATGGCGAAAAGCCCAAGAGGCACTCAGCACTCTCGTAGAATGCGCATTCACCAGGAAAGGAGGAACCTGACTCTTCAGTGAATAAGCCTGAACAACCGTCTGTCTGATCCATCTGGATATGGTCACCGCAGACGCAGCCAATCCTTTACGAGATCCTTTAGTGAGGATAAAAATAAAGTCTGATTTTCTAAAAGACTTAGTGGTCTCCAGATAGACCCCGATTGACCGAACCACATCCAAAGAGTGCAACCCAAATTCCTTAGAATCTTTGGGCTTAGGGCAACAGAGTGAAGGCAACACAATGTCTTCATTCAGATGCAAATCAGAAACAACCTTAGGAAGAAACTACTGATTAGGTTGAAGTACCACTTTATCCCTGTGTATCACCAGATTAGGTGAGGGACAGGACAACACCGCCAATTCAGACACTCTGCGGGCAGAAGTGTTCGCCACCAAGAAGGCAACCTTCTGGGACAACGAAAGCAGAGAAATCTCCCGAATATTCTCAAAAGGAGGCTTTTGAAGACCAGATAATGCCAGATTGAGGTCCCACGAACGTAGCGGGAACATACTCGGAGGAGCCATATGGTGCACTCCCTGTATAAAGGTACGAACAAAAGCATGCAAAGCGAGCATTGGAAATATATAGCCAAAGCCAACACTTGGCCTTTGATAGTGCCCAAAGCCAACCGCTGTTCAACTCCTTTCTGTAGAAAAGCCAAGACCCTAGCTATCAAAAACAAGCGAGGGTGCACCTTCAAACTGGTACAACCACTCCTTGCGAAAGCAAATCGTCCACTGCAAGTCCCTTAACCAGACTGGGAATAGTTGAAGATTGGACGGGAAGAACCTGTCCAACGGGCGAGACCAGAATTCGATCTTATACCCAGATCGCATCAGTTTGTGAACCCATTTGTCCTGAATCACGGAGGTCTGGTGTTCCAGAAAGAAACAAAGCTGTCCCCCCACCCCAGAATCGGGTGAGGGCGCCCCTTCATGCAGACGAGGACTTGTCTGCAGGTCCAGATTGGATACTTTTTCCTTTCCCCGACCACGGCTTCTCCCCCAGAAGACCTGAATGATTTACCTTTTTCTTGCAACCCGAAGGCACGAAAAAGACGTTTATGAGCATTAAAGGACGTGGCACCCTGTCCTTAGAGGATTGGGGAAGATGAGTGCTCTTTGATCAACTCGTCCAGAGAGGATCCAAACAGCCTCTCCCCTAAAAAGGGAAGATCAGTGAAGGCCTTTTTAGAAGCCTGGTAAGCCAACCAGCTTTTCAGCCACACCATGGGCCTAATAGCAATCCCCACTGCCGACGCCCTGGCTACCAACGGGACTGAATCCAGGGACATATCATACATGAACACCAGGGCTTGAGCCAACTGGTCCAGTAGTTCCAACACCGCAGGGGGGTTCCGTTTAGCTTCAAAGTTAGTTTTAAGTAACTTCACCCATTCCGTAGCAGTCTGCGCTACCAAAACATTCACAAAGGTAGTCTTTAATATGTGACCTGCTACCACGTGTAATTGGCGGGACAAGGATTATACCCGTCTATCCATGGGGTCCGCAAAAGTTGGAGACTCTTCCACCGGTACCAGAGTCGCATTATTCAACCTGGACACCGGGGGATCCACTTTTGGTGTTACAGTCCACCTAATGGACACTGCCTTTGCAAAGGGGCAACGGCGTGAAAAACGCTTAGGCACCACTAAAAATGTGCTTAATGTGCCGCCATTGTTCATACACAATAGTATGAAACAATTCTGGGCAAGGGAACACCTTGCCCGATTGACGGGATTTGCGGGAGCCAAAAGACACCTGCGTACCCAGCGCTGTGGGTTCATCAGCCAATTTTAAAGTTTCCCGCACTGAAACTATCAGAGCTTCCACCTAAGCGCGTTACTGCGCGGTGGCTGATGAGGACAGGTCCACTTCACCGTCAGAATGCGACGACATCGACCCCTCAGGGTGGTCTGCGTCTGCGGCGGCTATGTCTATCTCAGAGTCAGAAGACCCTGCAGATAGAGGTGAGGGCAGAGGGCATTTGTGGCTGGCAGGAATAGCAATGACAAAATCTACCTTAGCCAGAAATTGCAGCTTTTTTTGCAAAATTTGATATCTGAGACTGAGAACCCAAAGGCCTTGCAATCGCTCCCAGGGGTCTGCAGGTGAAATATTATCCTGGGACTCCATGTGACACTTTTAAAATAATTGGGCAGTGTCTCTTTAAGACTGCCAAAAACACGCTATGAGTGCGGGGTCATAATCCCTGGTTATTATAATAGCAGAGTGAATAAAGAAAAACCAACACGGAACCCAGGAAAACGTTACCAGACCACAGAGGAGACTTCCAGCACGATCTGTGCAAAAACAAAACTGACACTGACTGTACAGGAAGAGGAAGAGAAAACTCAGCCTCTATATTTTAAAAACCATGCCGCAAGCCTGTCCAGCCTATGAACCTCAGGAAAATGGCCGCTCATGCATTCTCAATGGGCAATTATAGAAAATGGCTGTCCATATAATCTAATGGGAATATAAAAATCATGATCCACAGCAAAATGGCAGCCCCCACGGCACGCCATGTGGTCTCCAGGACCCTCAAAAGGGGTCCAGAACAATAGGCATTGGAGGGTCCCTGACCAATGGCCCACACTGGACAAGTCTCCCCTCTCAAATATACGCCACAACGGCCACATTGTTACTGCCCCCCCAGGTAAAAACCTGCTAGGGGTAGAGGAATGCCGAGGGGTAGACAGGACTAGTCCTCTGAGATACCAGGGGAACGGAGGGAGCCCCTAAGGTCCGATCATTCCAGGGAAGGGCCCACGTCTGCCAGGGGTTTTTGGGCGGACAATTTACTCACAATACCACAGTACCAGGTGGGCGCCATTTCGAAACAGATCACCTCCCACCCGGGATGGGGGTGCTGTCAGCCAAGGGAAGCTGAGACTCAAGGCGTTCCAGGTCGTGTGCATCCCAGCGAGATAGTTCACTCATAGGCTCGCTCGTCCCCATCCGTCAGGGCACTGTCGTAGCGAGGCCTAGTTCTGGACTATAACCTGCTCACGCTCGCTGGTCAGGCTGGGAGACCTTAAGGATCTAGATTATCCATTGTGAAACCTCAGCCAGCTGTTGCTTGTAGTTCCTCTGGATCTTGGTCCTCAGGAATTAACTAGTGAAAATAAAAAATCACAAACTATCAAACTTTCCTATAATAGCGAAGACCGAAGTCCCAGCAGGAAGCTAGGTCTTATTCCTTAAACTAGGCAGAAACAAACTGTTTGATGATAGCAGGGTGTGTGGGGTTATGCCTGCAGGGATAGCCCCCAGAGGTGTGGTTAAGTTTTTTTCCTGCCTAGTGCCTATTCCTGATAGGAGGCTATTCCTAATAGGAGGAGCATAACTCTACAGTCTCTGACTAGATGGAGCTGCGTCTGTCGATGAACGATAGAGAAACATGGAGTACACTATTCTTATGACCCGTACACATGATCAGAAAATCATATTAAAAATGCTGCTTTCAAATCGATCCTACGATAATCTGATCATTAGTACACAGCTTTCGAGAGCCGATCGCAATTCATGCGAAATTATCAAATGGGACAAGCACAAAACTTTTTCTCGTACGATTTCTGTTTAACCACTTTAAGACCCGAAGATTTGACCCCCTTCCTGACCAGGCCCTATTTCGCAATTCGGCACTGAATTACTTTAATGGACAATTGCACGTGCGACGCTGTAACAAAATAAAACTGATGTCCTTTTTTTCCCCACAAATAGAGCTTTCTTCTGATGGTATTTGATCACCTGTGCGATTTTTAATTTTTGCGCTATAAAAAAAAAAGCGACAAATATGAAAAAAACACAATTTTTCACATTCTGCTATATAACATTCCCCCAAAAAAAAAAAATTTAAAATCAAAATTTTTTAACATTTTAGGCCAATTTGTTTTCTGCTACAGATTTTTGGTAAAAAAAAAATCGCAATAAGCGTATTTTGGTTGGTTTGCGCAAAAGTTATCGCGTTTACTAACTACGGTAAAGGTTTCGCCAGTGACAGCAATTTTCCCGGGAGGGGAGGTGGTGGTGTATTTGGGTGTCTTTTCCTATTGAATGATCCACTGTTCTGTGTGTGTGAGGAGCTCCCCTCCTCTCTGATTTCCTGCCCTCACATCTCCCCTCCCCCACACCAATCTCCAACCCGACATTTATCGTTCAATCCCCCCCATACACTACAATTCCCTCCCTCCCCTCCATACAATACAATCCCCTCCCTCCCCCATACACTACAATCCCCTCCCTCATACACTACAATCCCCTCCCTCCCCCATACACTACAATCCCCTCCCTCCCCCATACACTACAATCCCCTCCCCCCATACACTAAAATCCCTTCTACCCCCAACACTACAATCCCCTCCCTCCCCCATACACTACAATCCCCTCCCCCATACACTACAATCCCCTCCCCTCCATACAATACAATCCCCTCCCTCCCCCATACACTACAATCTCCTCCCTCCCCCATACACTACAATCCCCTCCCTCCCTCCCTCATACACTACAATCCCCTCCCCCCATACACTACAATCCCCTCTACCCCCCATACACTACAATCCCCTCCCTCCCCCATACACTACAATCCCCTCCCTCCCCCCACACTACAATCCCCTCCCTCCCCCACACTACAATCCTCTCCCTCCCTTCCCCATACACTACAATCCCCTCCCCATACACTACAATCCCTTCCCTCCCCCTCACGCTTCAATCCCCTCTCTCCCCCATACACTGTAGAACCCCTCCCCCAGACACTATAATCTCCCCCCCCATACACTACAATCCCCTCCGTCCCCCCATACACTACAATCCCCTCCCCCCCATACACTACAATCCTCTCCCTCCCCCCACACTACAATCCCCTCCCTCCCCGATACACTACAATCCCCTCCCTTCCCCAACACACTACAATCCCCTCCCCAAAGGGACCGTGACCTAACCGCGAGGTGACCAGGTTTAACATTGGAGTCTATGGCGGGGGTGGCCCCAATTTTTTATCAGCTGTAGGGGGAGCGTCTTGGCCACCTGTGGTACAATTTTGGGGTCTCCACTACCATTGGTTCGCCCTTGACAGCAATTTTCCCGGGAGGGGAGGTGGATTTGGGGGTCTTTTCCTATTGAATGATCCACTGTTCTGTGTGTGTGTGAGGAGCTCCCCTCCCCCTCCTCTCTGATTTCCCGCCCTCTCATCTCCCCTCCCCCACACCAATCTCCAACCCGACATTTATCGTTCAATCCCCCCATACACTACAATCCCCTCCCCTCCATACATTACAATCCCCTCCCTCCCCCATACACTACAACCCCCCCCCATACACTACAATCCCCTCTCCCCCCCCCCACACAACAATCCCCTCCCTCCCCCATACACTACAATCCCCTCTCTCCCCATACACTATAATCCCCCCCCCCATACAGTACAATCCGCTCCCCCCATACACTACAATTCCCTCTTTCCCCCCCCCTCATACACTACAATCCCCTCCCTCCCCCCCACACTACAATCCCCTCCCTTCCCCATACACTACAATCCCCTCCCTTCCCCAACACACTACAATCCCCTCCCTCCCCCATACACTGTAGAACCCATCCCCCCATGCGCTGTAGAACCCCTCCCCCATACACTATAATCTCCCCCCCCCATACACTACAATCCCCTCCCTCCCCCCCATACACTACAATCCCCTCCCTCCCCCATACATTACAATCCCCCCCATACACTACAGTCCCCTCTCTCCCCCCCCCCCACACTACAATCCCCTCCCTCCCCATACACTATAATCCCCCCCATACACTACAATCCTCTCCCCCCCTCATACACTACAATCCCCTCCCTCCCCCCAACACTACAATCCCCTCCCTACCCCATACACTACAATCCCCTCCCTTCCCCATACACTACAATCCCATCCCCATACACTACAATCCCCTCCCTTCCCCAACACACTACAATCCCCTCCTTCCCCCCACCCACGCTTCAATCCCCTCCCTCCCCCATACACTGTAGAACCCCTCCCCCATACACTATAATCTCCCCCCCATACACTACAATCCCCTCTGTCCGCCCATACACTACAATCCCCTCCCTCCCCCATACACTACAATCCCCTCCCTCCCCCATACACTACAATCCCCCCCTTCCCCATACACTACAATCCCCTCCCTTTCCCAACACACTACAATCTCCTCCCCCCCCCATATATATATAGCTCCTTCTGTTCTAAGTATACTAAATAATCTATACATATAAAGTACAAGTGTCTCTGCGTCCAGTCCCTGTGTGCGTGGGATTGCGCTACTGCGCATGTGCCCCACGGACAGCCATTGGGACTTGGAGCGTAGAGACTTCGGGCAGCCGGGCAAAACTGTTGGAAGCGGTTGGTGTGCGCGGGCGCGCGCTCGCGTGGACTTACTGCTAAGTCTGTTTTTACAAATGTTTGACCACATATGTTCTAGCGCCCGTTAATTTAACGGGCTTAATGTCTAGTTTAATATAAATTTGTATCAGTTATCACAGCAAAATAGAATCCATTTCACATAATATATGTTGGGAACTTAAATGAAGCACATTTTTTTTTAAGTGCTGCAATTATTTTTGGATTTATCATTTAGGTGTATTGTATATCTATTGCATGCAGCTTTTTGTTTTATTTATAGTGTTGACTGATTGCATTTTGTTCACAAGAAAAGGGGCATACAATCACTGTAACATGTCAGTGGTCATAAGGTTACGGCTGATCGGTGTATATAGCACTGACAATTTATGCAGTGCTTTTCATATACTATACATGAACATCAGTCCCTGCCCTCAGGGAGCTTACAATCTATAGTCCCTACCTCACATCCTAGGGCCAATTTAGAGAGAAGCCAGTTCACTTGTTTTTGGAGTGTGGAAGGAAACCGGAGTACGTTGAAGAAATCCATGCAGGGGTAGAACATGCAAACTCCATGCAGGTAGAATAAATGTAGACGGTAATACCACTCCACGTACCCACGTCCTCTAGGCATGTAAAAAATTCCCATTGCACATGTTTTAGGAAATGGCAAGATGTAATTACATGATGTACCAATTGCCAGCTGGAAACTAATACCATAAGCCAAATATATATTGTTAGGACCCAACCGGGCGTGTTAAGCCCCACCCACAACTAGACCATAGATGTTTAAAATACTGTCTGAACAATTATTCGGGTAATCAAGTCACAATAGTAAAGGGCAACATTTAAGGGCCACGCAGGACCCCTTCATCAGGCATGCGATGACAAATGTTTGACAAAGAAGTCCTGTGTGGCCCCAAAATGTTGCATTTTACCATTGTGACATAATCACCTGAATAAATGTTTGGATGGTATTTTAAAGATCGGTTGTCTGCTGACGATATACAGTATACTTTCACTCTTATCCTCTAGTCTAGGCAGTCCAAAAAACGGATTGGGTGCTTGCCTACGAGCACATCCTCACTCAATCCACCAAGTATCAAAAAAATGATGGAGCACATACTAATGATGGCACTGGAGCAAAGCAACGTTATTGCAGGTCCAATGAATTGTCAAACTTTCCAACCTGAAGCCTCTCCACACTAATACATTTCACCAAAACAGGCTTAATCGCTTGCGGACAATATAACTTACATATACGGAGGCAAGGCAGCTCTAGTACGTGATCCTGCACTTACAGGTCTGGGGCACGCACACACGTCGCCAGCAACACACTCCTACTGTGATTAGACCCACCAATCCTTCGGGACACAAGCAGAACAGCAATCTGCCGATGTAAACAAGGCAGATTGACGTTCTATCAGTAGAGAAGGTATTGATCCTATGAAGAAATGGGCTCAGGCATGTTCAGGATCCCAGTCCCAACCCACCTAAACGATCATGCTAGGAAGCCAACACTGCACACCGCTAATTACAGGCAGTGAGACATATACCAGTCTGCAGCTGCACAGAACGGGAAATGCCTCAATGCCCGTGATTAGCGGTGTGCAGTGTCGGTATCCTGGCGGGAATGGGCAGGTGGGTTGAGGCTTGGATCCCAAACATGCCTGAGCCCATCTCTAATCCTGTGTTCCTGCAAAGCAGGAACATTAATCAATGCCTTTCCCTAGTAAATGCACCTTCTTCACAGTAACCAAGCACTGGCTAGGCATAAAGCTAACCCTTGATTTCTCCTGATATTAACCCCTTCCCAGCTGGTATCATTAGTACAGTGACAGCGCATATTTTTAGCACTGATCATTGTATTAGTGTCACTGGTTCCCAAAAAAAGTGTTAGTGTCCGATTTCTTTGCAGCAATAAGTCGCTGCCATTACTAGTAAAAAATAATAAAAATATTCCATAAATAAACCCCAGATGCTATAACTTTTGCGCAAACCAATCAATATACACTTATTAGGAATTTTTTTTACCAAAAATATGTAGCAGGATACATATTGGCCTAAAGTGATGAAGACATATTGATTTTTTTTAAATCCCTTATTGGATGCATTTTACAGCAGAAAGTAAAAAATAATTGGATTTTTGTATTACTGTAAATAATTTTTTCTGAAGTTCATTGATGGACACAGTCTCTGTTCTTCATAACCGTAGGGTTATACTGCCCCCTAGGACACTAGGCAGGAAAAAAGTTCTGGCTACGCCTATGGGCAGTTTCAGGGGGTATTTTCTTTCTTTCTGCTATAGGATGTCAGTTTTGTAACAAAGCAATGTCAGAAAACAATATCAACCCAACTCAAAATAAAGGGGCGGGTACTGCGTCCGTCAATGAACTGCAGAGAAAAAGGATTTTACGGTAAGACAAAAATCCAATTTTCTCTATCGTTCATTGATGGACGCAGTCTCTGTTCTTCATAAAGCAGTACCATAAATCATGAGGGGTGGGAACAGCAGAAAATAATTCCCCAAGGCTGAACCACAGCCAACCAGGCAACACAGGACTCATCAGAACAACAAGATGAAACCCACCTGAAAACAACATTAAACACCCTCAAGGGAGACTAAAACACCCTTAAATGGCAGCCTGCAAAACTGCAGCCAAAGGAGACATCTGCAGATGCCAACAAACTGATTGCCCAAACTACATCCAAAGTTTGCAGTGCAAATTCCTTAGGATGCTTAGGACACAAGGAGAGTAACACAATGTCCTCATTCAAATGGAAACTGCAAACCACCTTCGGAAGGAAGGACGGATCCGGAAAAAGCACCACTTTATCCCTGTGAACCACCATATAGGAAGAACGACCGGACAACACCGCCAGTTCCGACATCCTGCGTGCAGAAGTAAAAGCCACCAAGAAGGCCACCTTCGGAGCTAAGGTAAGCAGGGGAATCTCCCAAATATTTTCAAAATGAGGTTTCTGGAGAACCGACAGCACCAAATTAAGATCCCAAGGTTTCACCGGAGGTGCCAAGTGTCGCACCCCTTGGATAAAGCTACGCACCAGGGAATGGGAGGCTAATAGCCTTTGGATGAAAATTGCCAAGGCCGAAACTTGACCCTTGATAGTACTCAAGGGCAATTTTTGATCAACTTCCCGTTGAAGGAAAGCCAAGATCCGAGCAACCGAGTAAGAGCGAGGGGGAACCCCAAGAGACTCACACCACGCAATATACGACTTCCACGTACGATGATAGATCTTTCTAGAAGTCGCCTTTCTCGCTTTAAGCAGAGTGGGAATCATTGCAGCAGACAATCCCCTGTCCTTCAGCACCTGGCTTTCTTTCAACAGCAAAGCTGTCAAAGCCAGCGACTGTAAAGCAGGATGGAAGATTGGTCCTTGAGACAGCAGATCTTCCCTGAGAGAAAGTCTCCAAGGAACGTCTGTGACTAGCCTGACCAAGTTGGCGTACCAAGCTCAGCGAGGCCAGTCCAGAGCCACAAGGATGACCGAAATCCCTTCCTCCTCGATCTTGCAAAGAAGTTTTAGAAGCAACTTGAGTGGAGGAAAGACATACATCAGCTAATATTGACCCCCACGGAGCCACAAGCGCATCTGTGGCGGCTGCTAGAGGGTCCCAAGAGCGGGCCACAAACCTCTGCACTTTCCTGTTGATCCGAGATGCCAACAGACCTATGTCTGGAGTGCCCTAACGAAGGTACAGCTTCTGGAATACCTCTGGATGGAGAGACCATTCCACTAGAGCCAAGGTCTGCAGACTGAGGTAATCCGCCTGTCAATTTTCCACTCTTGGAATGTGAAGGGCGGACAGAGCCGGAGCAAAGCGTTCCGTCCACGGAAGGATGCCTGCCACCTCCAAGGCCGCAAGGACACTTCTGGGGCCCCCTTGGTGATTGATATAAGCCACAGCCGTGCCACTGTCCGATTGAATGCGCACTGGACAGCCCTGAAGGTACTCCGTCCAGTGGACTAGGCAAAGCCTGATCGCTCTCAACTCCAGAAAAGTGCTCTGTAACCTGGATTCTTCCAGGGACGAAACTCCTTGAGCAGAAAGCGTGCCGAGAACACCTCCCCACCTGGACAGACTGGCATCCGTGGTGATCACTGTCCAAGATCTGGGGAGGAAGGATTTTCCTTGTTTGAGCGTCAGGGGCCGAAGCTACCATAACAGGGACCCCCTGGTCATCTGGCTCAGCTGGATCCGGTTGCCCAGGGAACTTGGATCTTTGTTCCATTTGAGAAGGATTTCTTTCTTGAGTATTCTTGTGTGAAATTGAGCAAAAGGTACTGCCTCAAAGGACAACACCATCAGTCCCAGAACTCTCATACAAGTCCGAAGGGACGACCATTTGCTGGACAGCAATAACTGAATCGCAGTCTGGAGTTTTTGAAGTTTGTCTGGAGGAAGAATCACCCTGGCTCCAAAGTCCAACCCAGGTAATCCAGTCTCATGGAAGAAACCAGGGACGACTTCTGAAGGTTCAGAATCCACCCAAACACCTCCAGAGTTTGCGTGGTTACCTATAAGTTTGTCACCAGCGCAGTGGGAGACTCTGCACAGAGAAGCAGATCATCCAGGTAACCCCAGGACCGATATCCCCCTCTGGCGTAACAACGTCAGGACTGGAGCCAACACTTTTGTAAAGATCAGAGGAGCCGAGGCGGGACCAAAGGTTAATGGCACAAACTAATAATGATCCTCTCCCATGGCAAAACGCAGAAACAGTTGATGTCTTGGACATATTGGGATGTGAAGGTAGGCATCTTTGATGTCTATGGAGGCCAGGAAATCCCCCTGATGTAGGGAAGCCACCACTGTGCGAATGGATTCCATCTTGAATTTCTGAACTTGCACAAAGCAATTCGGTGTCTTTAGGTCCAGGATTGGACGCACCTTGCCTTCCTTCCTGGGGACCGTAAACAGGTTTGAGTAAAAGCCCTGAAAAGGTTCCGAAGACGGAACCGGAACTATTACTCCTTGTTGTAACAGGTCCTGTACCGTCCCAAAGAGAGCCCATAAGCGATCCAGGGAAAGCCACATATTGGAAGGGAAGGATGAAAACTCAAACTTGTAACCGGACCGAATGACCTCGTGAACCCACTTGTCTTGTATCCAGGATTTTTTTGCTTTTATGGTATTCACATTTATTCCGCTTGATATGTTATGTATTTAAGTAGCAGCATTGTATATTATACATATATTTATTTTTTGTAATAATCCTCACTAAGCGCTTGGGATTGCTTGCTTGGGTTATCGCGTTTGTGTGTAAGCATTTTCTATATATTGTATCTGGGATAGCCGCAGGTCCAGAAACCAGCAAAGACGCCCCCCCCCCACCCCCCACCCCAGATACGGGTGAGGGCACACCTTCAGGCCAAAGGGGTCTTAGCCGCAGGTCTGTAGAAACCCGACTTCTGTTTTCCAGACCAGGGTTGCTTGGAGCACCCCTGAAAGACTTAGATCCCTCATCAATTGACCGAGGGACGAAAAAACTTTTTATGTGCTGAAAAGGAGGGAACCCGTCTATGACGAGGGTCCTTACCCTTGTTAGCCTGTGGGAGAAAAGGTACTCTTACCCCCTTAAGACCTTTGATAATGTCATCAAGGGTAGCCCAAAACAGGCGATCACCTTGAAAAAGGTAGATCAGACAAGGCCTTCTTTGAGGTCAGATCCGCAGAACAGCATTTTAACCAAAGTATACGCTGGATGACCACGGCCAAAACTGACAGTCGGGCCAATAGTGGAGTCACAGTCAGCGAGGCATCGCAAAGAAATTGCAGGCCCTGGATCATCTGGTCCGTCAGCTCCGCAAAGGCAAAGGAAAGTTGTACCCCCTCCAGGTCACAGCGTAGTAACTTAGCCCATTCAGTCAAAGTTTGTGACACAAGGGCAATAGTAAATATCAGTCTTAGCGCGGACCCCGCCAGGGAGTACATATTGCGGGCCACATATTCCGCCTTCCTATCCAACAGCTCCTTAAAGGACTGGGAATACTCCACTGGAATCATGGTAGCTTTATTCAGTCTGGAGACCGGGATTCCACCGCAGGTGGTACGGTCGACTTTTTAATAAGAGACTCTTCAAAGGGGTAGCGCCTAGCAATCCACTTAGGGACCCCAGGGGGACGGTTTGGGGTGGTCCTACTCTTTTTTTACCATATTGTCAAAATACGCGGGAAAGGGAAAAACCTTTGCCGCTCTGGATGGCTTGTGAGTGCCAAAAGTCACCTCCGCTGCAGTCACAGCTGCGTCCTCCATTTTTAGGGTCTCACGCACAGAAACCAGTGTGTCCACTAGAGCCTTTCCTTGCACGGTGGCGGAGGGAGAAGTGTCATCCTCACTATCAGAGGAGACAGGGCGCGAGGTAGTAGACCCGGCAGGAAGACCCACATCTGTGGTGGCTGAATTGGAATCAGACACATCAGAAAAGGCAGGGGTAGGTGGGGGGGCGTTTTTTAGCACTTTGCCCCTTAAAGGCCACCTCCGCCCGGGACAAAAAGGATTCCAAGACCGCTGACAGTGCATCTATGAATGGCTGGGATCCGCAGGGCCCTGCAGCCTCCGAGAGAGGGTCAGGTGGGGAAACATGTTCCACAGAATCCATTAGGGGAACTCCGCAGAAAAATGTGAAAAAAAAACACTTTAAAAAAAAGTGTAGAGAAATTTTTTCGGGACACACATAAAATACATACTATAGTTAAGGTATATAAGTAATAAAACGTCGCAGCTCCCCACCCACGCTGGGCTTCGCATGGCCCTACCCTTCCCTGTGAGGCAGCCTCTGCCTACAGTTAGTTTGAAGCTGCTGTGGCCATGCCCCCGACTTGACTTCCTTCCTCCCCAGCAGAAAAAAACAAATTGTCAGGGGGCAGTGGGCCGCATTGATTGTGGTTCCGGGCCGCAGGTTGGACATGCCTGCTCTAAAGGGTCCGTATCGCCTCATGCTACCATTGGTGACATTGACCCTAGCCAAATGCAAAACTAGTGAAAAACAGTCAGAAAAGATGAGTAGGGAAAAAAAAGGTCAGTGGCCTCCACCTGTAAAACTATTCCTGTTTTGGAGGTTGTCTCATTATTCCCCATCTAGTGTACTGTACCTGTTAATTTCATTAACACCAAATCAGCTAAAACTGATTAACAACCCCCTATACTACTTAACTGACTAAATCAATATCCCAGGAGTTTACTTGACGCTTTACTCTGATTAAAAAAAGCGTTACTTTATTTTTTGAGCAGTGTATTTTAGTTAATGTGTCTTTTCGTTTGCTTGTAGAAACAGTTTCTTCTTTCATCTTCTCTCCTTTCTCCTCTTTTTTTTTTTCTTTTTTCTTCTATTTTCTGAAGGTATAATGTTATGATTGACAAGTCTATTGCAATATTGATTGTTTATATGTTGCTGTTGTTTTTTTTTTCCTTGTATGTTATTTGTTTTGTGGAAAAATATAATAAAAGAGATATTGAAATTTAAAAAAAAAAAAAAAAAAAGAAACACACAGTAAGCCTGAAAGCTGAAAAGTCATCTGTAGCAATGTTGTACTTAGTATAGCTGGTTTCCATATGTCTAAGAGAGTTTTGTCTTAAAATCTTTTGTATGCTAACCCTCAGGAACAGCAACATCCTATATTAGAATGTCATCTTTAACAATATCTACTGTCATTCTTGCAACTTTTGCAGTATATACATTCTGGTTGCTGCTCTTGAGAAAATATATATCCTTAGGCCTTATGCTACATAAACTTGACACCTCTTCTTGTAAAACATGCTGATGTTATCTATTATACCGGAACTAGATTTTACAGCAACAATGTGCTCATAAGCAAGCTAAACTCAATGTGGGAATTTACAAAGACTGGAGCAGACAGGATTTGGGGTAGCTGTGCATGGCAAACAATTGGCTTCTTTTATTTTCAAAGCTTAAAGTGGTGCTAAAGATAAAAAAAAAAAAAAAACCTTGTGTGCAGCAGCCCCTCTCATACTTATCTGAACCCCATCTCGATCCAGCCATGTTGCACAAGAGCCTCGGCTTTCCGGAGACTCTCCCTCACTGGCTGAGACAGCAGCGGGTTCCATTGGCTCCCACTGCTGTCAGTCAGTGAGACAATGAGGAGAGAGAGGGGGCGGGGCCAAGCCGCAGCTCCATGTCTGAATGGACACACAGAGCAGCAGCTTGGGTGCCCCCATAGCAAGCTGCTTGCTGTGGGGGTACTTGGCAGGAGGGGGGGGGGGCAGGAGAGCCGGCGAGTGACAAGAAGAGGATTGAGGCTGCTCTGTGCAAAACCACTGCACAGAGAAGGTATGACAAGTTTGTTATTTTTAACCCCCCCCCCAAAAAAATAAAAAAGAGACTTTAATATCACTTTAAAGTAATACTAAACATACGTTGTTTCATTTCCATGGTCTTTTCTATTTCTGTATGGGGATTATGGCACAGATGTTTTTTTTTTTTTTAATTAAAATAGATACAAAGTACCTTTTTCCTAATCTGTATACAGTCATATGACCCAGATCTTTCCCAGCCTGTCTGCAGGTAAAAATAAGCTGCAGGCGCTGCTGTTGGTCACACGATCAAAAAAAGGCTGTCTTTTTTTTTAGGATACAGAGTAAAAATAAATTTAAAAAAAAAACAACTTTTAATTTTATATTTGATATCAAATCTTTATTATTTTTTGGTAATGATATGATGTGGGTGGATTTCTGCCAGTCACAAGTGTTACACCCCTCCAACTTGTATCTTAGAATAGGAGGAAGGTGAAGCCTCCATTAATCTACATGTAATATCCCACCCCCATTGTGTTTAGCTGGTTAGTGAGCATGGAGGAGGGAGTGATAGGGCTGTAATTTACCACTACACAGACATGTGTGACTCTATAGTCATATGGGCATCTTAGATGTGCTAGAGAGGAAATGCTCAGCATAGAAACCCATTGAAAACTGAGCATGTGCAGAGTTTCCACCACAGCTGCAAAAGCCCTAGCTGAATTCGGGACATCAGCAGAAGGCGGAGAAAGATAGCAGCAGGATAAACCAGGTTTTTGCAGAATATGGAGAATGAATCTCATAGTGAGAATGAACAGCATGTAATACACCATGTATTGATAGTTTTTTTTTTTTTATGATGTGGGTTCAGTGACACTTAACTGAACAAACCTAAAGCGTTTGTTACCCCAATGCTGTACCATGTACTTGTATGGGACTGTATCCTGTTCTCTTTGTATTGCTGCCTTTGTGTGAAATCCCTGGTTTTACCGCCAGTCCATCTGCTTTCCTAATAAAAATAAAAAAAACTGACCACATTAAGCAGGAGAGCACACAGTGGCCAGTTCTCTCCTCCAAAGATCAGACTTGTCCTGTCACGACCCCCCCCCCCCCCCCCCGCGCACAGCGCTTTACTAGGAAGCTCAGTTTACTGCTGCTTCTCCTACCCCCAAGCACTTATGCAGCCGAGAACATAGGGAATGTGATCACCTTTAAAAAAAGGGGAAAAAAAGTATTTGTAATATTTTTTTTTTTTTTAGATCTATACAAAAATGTTTTGGCTTTCATTTCTATTTTAAACTGATTGGATTGTTTTACAAGATGATCGTTTAAAATCATTCTAAGATAAAAGTGAATTTATTGTCATATACAACTGCTCCAGATTTTGGCTGCTCCATTTCTGATAAATTCCCACCAATGCAACTCTGCTTACAGACATTAAGTTGCACCCGCTACTAAAAAAAAAAAACAGGTTTGAAGCAAAAAAAAAAAAAAAAAGTCGTGGTAGATATATATTGATGGTGTGTAAAATTTTTATGGGTACACCAAAGAATAAAAAGGAAAGGCACATTAGAAGCAACAAGAGTTATACGTGATGTATAAGCAAATAAAGACGTCACTTATAGCTCTAGTTGCTTTTAATATGAAGGTATTCATTCTCAAATATCACAATAACAAAGATCCTAAAGTCAGCTTCCAACAGCTTAGAAACACCTGTTGTGTTTAGATTAGAAGGCTGGCAAGCTGCCAAGATCTGCTCTCTATAGAAAATATCTGAGATTTCAGGGCCGGTTCACATTCCTGCGAGTGCGCCGATCGCATGTAATTCGGAGCGCGCTGCTCCTTCATTACATGCGATCGGAGGTGCGGATGCGAATTCAGCCATACACTTTGTATGGCTGAATTCGCACTGTATCCGCACCAAACACGCACATGACCCTTTTTTCCAGCCGCATCAGGATCAGATCGCACAGTGGTTCACACTTGTACGATCCGATCCTGTGCAAACTGTCAGATCGCACTGCGATATGCGATCAAACTGGGGGTGTCGTTAACATTTCATTGACACCCCCTGCATATCGCATATGGCAGTGTGAACTGCCAGGGGTGCGTTTGCGATGCGGGAACAGGCTGCGAATTCGCAGCCTTCCCGCATCGCACAAGCGTGAATCGGGACTCAGTGCCTGCAAGATGATCTTTGAAAATTAAATTTCTCCACAATGCTTAGATACTGACATGGGCTTTCACTGTATTTTTCAATTAAGCACAAGAGACTTCATTTTGCAATATTGCAGTGTCCTTCAAATACACAGACTATGAATTTTCTCTCCTCTCCTCCCTTCTCAAGGTCTTAAGCTGGCCAAACGTTCTTTTTTGGTTGAACGAAAGAAAATGACTAAACTCCCCCATCCACCCACTCAACATGGATGGGGGAATCCTTGCTGTTGAGCTTTTGAATTTTGACAAAATAATTTCCTCACCCTTAAAATACAGTAATCATCACCGTCAGCAGCACTGATCAAAAGAAATGTTTCCAACAGGCTGGTTCTATGCAAGTCGATAGATCGACTTAAGTTAGACTTAAGTACAACCAGTCCCTGCTGAACTGGCTGAATTTTTATGCATGTATGGTCGGCTTTAGTTTTGCAACAGTAAGGCATAGCGGATGACATATGAAATGTGACATTATTCTATTTGCTAGTTTTTAATACCATCACACACCACCTCTCATCTTCTGTATGAAACAGAATGTAATAATAAATTTAGTGGCAACGGATATTTTAAACACAGATTGAACCCTGTGAATCTGTTCCTGGAAATGCGTTACATACAGTGCCTTGCAAAAGTATTCACCCCCCTTGAACTTTGCGACCTTTTGCCACATTTCAAGCTTCAAACATAAAGATATAAAACTGTAATTTTTTGTGAAGAATCAACAACAAGTGGGACACAATCATGAAGTGGAATAAAATGTATTGGATATTTCAAACTTTGTTAAATAAAAAAACTGAAAAATTGGGCATGCAAAATGATTCAGCCCCTTTACTTTCAGTGCAGCAAACTCTCTCCAGAAGTTCAGTGAGGTTCTCTGAATGATCCAATGTTGACCTAAATGACTAATGATGATAAATAGAATCCACCTGTGTGTAATCAAGTCTCCGTATAAATGCACCTGCACTGTGATAGTCTCAGAGGTCCGTTTAAAGCGCAGAGAGCATCATGAAGAACAAGGAACACACCAGGCAGGTCCGAGATACTGTTGTGGAGAAGTTTAAAGGCAGATTTGGATACAAAAAGATTCCCCAAGCTTTAAACATCCCAAGGAGCACTGTGCAAGCGATAATATTGAAATGGAAAGATCAGACCACTGCAAATCTATGAAGACCTGGCCGTCCCTCTAAACTTTCAGCTCATACGAGGAGAAGACTGATCAGAGATGCAGCCAAGAGGCCCATGAGCACTCTGGATGAACTGCAGAGATCTACAGCTGAGGTGGGAGACTCTGTCCATAGGACAACAAGCAGTCGTATACTGCACAAATCTGGCCTTTATGGAAGAGTGGCAAAAAGAAAGCCATTTCTTAAAGATATCCATAAAAAGTGTTGTTTAAAGTTTGCCACAAGCCACCTGGGAGACACGCCAAACATGTGGAAGAAGGTGCTCTGGTCAGATGAAACCAAAATCGAACTTTTTGGCAACGATGCAAAACGTTGTGTTTGGCGTAAAAGCAACACATCTCATCACCCTGAACACACCATCCCCACTATCAAACATGGTGGTGGCAGCATCATGGTTTGGGCTTACTTTTCTTCTGCAGGGACAGGGAAGATGGTTAAAAGTGATGGGAAGATGGATGGAGCCATATACAGGACCATTCTGGAAGAAAATCTGATGGAGTCTGCAAAAGACCTGAGAATGGGACAGAGATTGGTCTTCCAACAAGACAATGATCCAAAACATAAAGCAAAATCTACAATGGAATGGTTCACAAATAAACATATCCAGGTGTTAGAATGGCCAAGTCAAAGTCCAGACCTGAATCCAATCGAGAATCTGTGGAAAGAACTGAAAACTGCTGTTCACAAACGCTCTCCATCCAACCTCACTGAGCTCGAGCAAAAATTGGGCAAAAATTGATGTGCAAAACTGATAGAGACATACCCCAAGCGACTTACAGCTGTAATCATAGCAAAAGGTGGCGCTACAAAGTATTAACTTAACCACTTGCCGTCTGCTCACATTGCTGCTACTGCAGCAATGTGGCTCGTTATCTTCTAGCGACGTAGTACTGCGTCGCTAGACTCCTCCCCCTGTAGGAGGCGCGCTCCTGCTGTTTTCAGTCACAGCGGGAGTCGGGCCAGGGGAGGAGCAGCGGCGATCGCCGCTGCTCTTCCCAGATTGTTCGGGAATCTAGTTTGGAGATCCACCCGCCTGTGTAAACAGAGCGGGCGGATCTCCTAAGTGGCAGGGAGTGACAGATTGCAGTGTTCAGCATAGCTGAACATGCGATCTGTCCCTGACTCACTCAGTCACCTCCCCCCACCCCCCACACACGTCAGTAAGCACCAGGCATACATTAACCCCTCCTTCTCCAATAAAATTAACCCCTTCCCTGCCAGTGTCATTTTTACAGTAACAGTGCATATATATATAGCACTGATTACTGCAGTAATGTCACTGGTACCCCCAAAAGTGTCAAAAATGTCAGTCAAGGGTCCGATCTGTCCGCCGCAATGTCGCAGTCCCGCAAAAAAAAAAACAAAAAAAAACGCTTATTGTGATTTTTTTTACCAAACATAGGTAGAAGAAAACAAATTGGCCAAAAAGTTAAAAAAAAAATTTTGGGGGGGAATTTCATATAAAAAAAATGTTAAAAATATTATTTTTTCAAAATAAAACGCGCTTTTTTGTTTATAGTGCAAAAAGTAAAAATCGCACAGGTGATCAAATACCACCAAAAGAAAGCTCTGTTTGTAGGAAAAAAAGGACGTAAATTTTGTTTGGGTACAGCGTCGCACGACTGCGCAATTGTCAGTTAAAGTCGCACAGCGCCGAATCGCAAAAAGTGGCCCAGACGTAAGACAGCAAAATCCTCCAGTGGTAAAGTGGTTAAGGGGGCTGAATAATTTTGCACGCCCAATTTTTCAGTTTTTTTATTTGTTAAAGTTTGAAATATCCAATAAATTTTGTTCCACTTCATGATTTGTGTCTCACTTGTTGATTCTTCACAAAATATTACAGTTTTATATCTTTATGTTTGAAGCCTGAAATGTGGCAAAAGGTTGCAAAGTTCAAGGGGGCCGAATACTTTCACAAGGCACTGTAGTAGTTGAGGTTGAAAAAGGGCAACAGTCCATCCAGTTCAACCTGTGTCTTTTAAAAGTGGCCATACTCCCCGCACTTACCACCGATTGTGGAAGAGAGTTCCACACTCTTATAGCCCTTACTGTAAAAAACCCTTATGCAACATAAGGTTAAATTGCTTCTCCTCTAATCGCATTGTATGGCCTTGTGTCCTCTTGCACTGCTTGCGACTGAATCGTGTTTTGTTCTATGCGGAGATCACCGTTGAGGTATTTGTAAATTGCTATCATGTCCCCTCTCAGGCGTCTCTTCTCTAGGGAAAATAAATCCAGTGCTTGTAAACGCTCCACCAATCCCCTAATTAGCTTAGTTGCCCTTCTTTGGACTCTTTCCAGTTCCAGCACATCCTTTCTGAGGATCGGAGACCAGAACTGGACAGAATACTCCAGATGTGGTCGGACCAGAGTTTTATAAAGTAGTAGGATTATAGTTTTATCTCTGTAGTATATCCCCTTCCTTATGCATGCTAATATTCTGCCGGCTTTAACAGCTGCAGCTTGACATTGCATGCTATTGCTTAGCCTATCTTCTACTAAGACTCCCAGATCTCTTTCTCCATTCTTGATTCCCCCAGAGGTTCCCCCCCCCAACACGTATTTTTTGTTTATGTTTTTATTCCCTAAGTGCAATACCTTACACTTCTCCACATTAAACCTCATTTGCCACGTAGTTGCCCACTCTGTTATTTTGTTCCGGTCATTCTGTAAGATTTCTGCATCATGATGTGAAGTTATTGCCCCACTTAATTTTGTGTCATCTGTAAAAACTGATATTGAGCTAGCAACCCCGTCCTCAATGCTATTTATGAATAAATTGAACATTCATTTTTAATTTTCAGTTATCTCAACCAGAAAAACCCAAAACAGATAGATAGGTTTTAAAGTAAAATGTAGGTACACAGCTCAACTGAAGGCACTGTGAGTGCACAATCTAAGAATACTTCATTATTTGGGGGCCGAAAAAAGCAATTGTAATTAACACCTCCACACAATATAAAATGTCCATCTTTACCAACTTGCCATCTGGGCCAATTCTGACACTTTGCTCCTACATGTAAAAAAAAATCTACTTTTTGCTAGCAAATCACTTAGAACCCCCAAACTATTTTTTTTTTTTTTAATATTTCTTTTTTTTATTTTGCAGAGGCTCTATAGAATAAAATGGTGGGTGTTGCAAATTTTTATGTCGCACTGTATTTGCGCAGTGGTTTTTCCAACGCAATTCTTTTTGAAAAAACACACTTTCATGAGAAAAAAAAAAAAACCACCACACTAAAGTTAACTCAATTTTTTTGTATAATGTGAAGGAGTAAATAGATACCCAACATGTCACCCTTTAAAAACTGCATCTGCCCCGTAGAATGGCAGCAAACTACGGTGGTTAAAAATTCTCCATAGGCGACGCTTTAAACAGGTTACCAGTTTAGCACAGGTCTGGTGCTAGAGTTATTTTTCTAGCTCTAAAGTAGAGAGACCCCAAATCTTTCCCCTAGCCTCCCATGCAGCTGATCAGACACAGATCGGTCTGATCGGCTGCTTTCCTGGCTGCTGGTGACCAGGTAAACAGAGGCAGAACCAGAAGTGACAACATAACTTGTCGTGCCCGGTTTTCGGGGTTACAGAGGAAGGGGAGAGAGGGTAACAACCCAAAAAAAAAACCTGACAGGGGATATTACCCTCCCTTACTCTATCCAAAATTAAGAAAAAAGTTTTGCTGTACTGTGTGTAACAAAATGTATAAATGTATACAGTTTTATGTAGTTACAATGAAAAACAACAAAAGCAAAAAAAAAAAATACTTTAACGTAGAAGCAGTTTTTAAAATACAATATTACAGCAATATTAAAGTGTAAAACTAGTACACTGAATATAAACGGACAGAATATCTTTGGGACAAGTTGGTTAAGTGCTATAAGAAAGTCAAAACATAACGATAGATTGTGCATAATACTATTTCTTAGTCTATTTGTTAACAAATATTGTCAATTAATTTATACAAGTATGATTCCAAAGCTTGCCGTATACTGGTAGAATTTCATTAGAAAATTTTAATTATAAAAACGTTTCTTCCATTTTCTGATTATTTGTGGGGTCAAATTGACAATCATTTTCAACCACAGTGATGAGAAAAAGGGTTAGGATGGAAAATTTTTCTCAGACATACTAATTTCAGTGAACAGTGAATGGGGTTTTTGTCCAGGAAACTCCAATCACTCCAAAAACAAATGTGAAAACAATGACATTTTGAAGTACATTCAGGGCATTCATCAACTCATCAAATGCACTGAGAATTTTCATGCGAATGTACACATGTTTAAATGAAAATCTATTAGTATAGAACTAGCTTTGGAAACCTTGGATGCAAACTGGTTGCCAATCAGTTTATAAACCTGAAGTCTGAGTCTGACATAACCCCTCCCTCGTTGAATTCCCTATTATCTCTGGAAAATTGTTCTGAGCAAGACAAGCTGCAGTTACAACTGACCATTCTCCTTCCAAGCTGTTATCAGATTTACCGGGAGGGGAAGGGGGCATGTTGGACTTTATAACTAGGAAGCATCTAACTACAGTGGACACAGGAGTGTGGACTACAGTAAAGTACTATGCGCCCCATGGGGGGGGGGGGAGCGAAGAAAAATGTACTGACCACTGTACTTTAGGCTAACAGCAACTAAAATCGTATTTAAGCCTTAAAAAATACTGTCATTTCCATTTCAAGGATTTTTGCATTTCTGCAGTAGGTCAATGTAGGCTCCTGTGAGAAGATTATCCTGAGAAATGCCCAGAGATTTCATCAGTTCTTGAGCAATAACATCACCATCCTGTGAAGTCTGGGAGTCTGTAAGAACTACCTAAAAAACAAACAAATTTAAGATAACTATTACATAATAACACAAATAAAAGAAGCGGTGTGCATGGTAAAAGAGAGTGAATACAAATAAGTTAAAATGGTAGTAAACCTCAGACAAACAAATGAACTAAGAACATTCCCCTATGGCAGTGATGGGGAACCTTGGCACCCCAGATGTTTTGGAACTACATTTCCCATGATGCTCATGGACTCTGCAGTGTAGTTGAGCATCATGGGAAATGTAGTTCCAAAACATCTGGGGTGCCAAGGTTCCCCATCACTGCCCTATGGTATGTACTAACCAAAGCATCAACTGCGATTCCTCTCGGATCTCTCCTCTGCTATCTACATGAGTCACTGGATAGTCTTGAAGCAAACACAACAGCCTCCTGGAAGACCGCCCCCTCCAATCCAGCACATGACTCATAGCCTCAGCTCTGTATGGTTTTCTATGTCAGTGTGTAGGGGAAGGTGGTGGAGGGGGTGTGCCCTCCCTGCCCTCATCTTTCCATGAACTCTGTGCTTTAGCTTTGCAGTGTGTATGACATCACATCCCCGCCCTCTGCCTACTACAGCTGCAAAAAATCCTTTGATCTGTGTTTTTTTTTTTTTTTAGGAAGATGTGCAGAAGAAATGACTGCAGATAGACAGGTACAACATATGTAGGAAAATGTGTTTCATCTTTGTGTTATCACTTGAGGCCAGTCACTGGGTTTACAGTTACTTGTCTACACTGGACCTTTCCACTCCAAAAGTAAAAGCAAAGATTAATGCAGCTGTGCATGTGCAACATTGTACAATTAAATCTAAAAATGGTCATTTTAAGTTAAATTATGCCTTTATTTTTTTTATCTATTGCATTTTCTGAGTCACTAGTGAAGTAGCCAGTGGTTTCCTGGCTGTCCCGGGGTAGGCTATATCACCAAATAACTTCCAAGGAGCTCCTGTCAGTAAACCGACACATCTCACGAGACATTAGGAAAATGTACATTTTTTTTCCTGGACAGAACAAGCACAAACTGCCAGATCTCAATAAGCACATCCATGACTAGGCCAACCCAGAGAAGCAGAAAGAAGTCAGCCCCTGAAAATGTACACATTTAAAATGGCAGCATGGGATTTTCAGCATGAGGTGGGAATTCAGCTGTGGCATTTAGACATAACTGAGGCAAATATTCAGTTGAATCTTTATGTGTCCCCTAGAGACAGTCAATGGATGCTGGCACTTTAAATGAGAAACAGGACATATAAAAACATTAAAGTGAATTATACATTTCCATGGTAGGTACTCTGGACTCTGGCTCTGAATCTATTGGTCCAGACATTGCATATTCTCCCCCACCAGTGCTGGGCAAGTACAGGCACTGTATGCTCTTTTTCTGCATCCAGCACCCATTGAGACCTAATCTAACAGGTATACTACATATGTAAGTGTTGTGCACCTCTCAGACCAGTAGGTCCATTTGATTTAAGGACAGCAGGTTTACAAGGGTAGCAAATGCACATTTGAAACTGTTATTGATGAAAGCCAGAACGTGATAACACTACATGCCAAGTCTAGACTTGTAATCCCTGTGGAGTGGCCTCAGCTGGTCTCTATGATTTTGTTCCATAGAAGGCAAAGTAATGTGTTTTTCCCCATGTACCAATCATGTGCTCATAACAGACCTAGTTGGTTCAGAAAAGTTTTATTAATCGGTTCTATGACTGGATGTAACTCAGTTAAGCATATTGAGCAGATGAGTCCATGCAACAATGTTCACAAACAAGGCTTGGTTTTGTTGAGCACTGATAAGAGCCGTTTTGTAAACATTATACCATACCTTGCATCGATACAAAAACTGGTATATTGATTAGACCTCTGGATATTTTTTGCACAAAGTACAAGAATAAATCTAAATGCACACAATCCAGATCGGTTTGTATATCGTTTTTTACATGACAAACTAATGAACCACTGTTCTACCAGGGCAATTATTTCATTTTAAGCACAAGTTACAATTTGCATTTTTTAAAATTATAGAATTACTTCAAAACCTCAATTATATAATTTTCTGAAAGCAGAGGCTCTGTAGAATAAAAAGGTGCAGTTGCAATGTTTTTATGTCCTATGAATGTCAATGAATTTTATAGTGCTCAAACACAAAATACAATTTTTTTGGGTAAAGTATTAAAGATGGGGTTGCATCAAATATAAAAGATGACTAATATGTCAAACCCTAAAATTGCGCATGCCCATTATATAGGTAAAAAACAATGGCACCCAAAATGGTCTACAAGTGATGCTTTAAAAGCCTTTACCGGTTATTTAAAGTTAATTATGGCCCCAGAATTATTGCTTTCACTCTGATGTTCATAGCAATAAGTCATGCGTGTTGCACAATTACTGTTTACATACATGTGTACGCACTACGTGCTTGGGGCAACAGGGACCTTTAAAAAAAGGTTTTATAATTTTTAGTCAGTTTATTATATTTCAACTTTTTTTTTTTGTTTATTTTTTTTTACCAGAAAAGGCAGATCCAAGTCATAAGAGTAAAGAGTAACACAGAAATAATGGTACACCAGTATGCATAGAATATATAATCACATATAATACATGAAATCTGGGTATGGAAAAGGGATGAGCAGCGAATCTGCGGAGTGTCCCTAATGAAAACGTATTTACCGCTCCCGCTCTGTAAACTTAAAAACCATCCATGAACTGGCCACCGTAAGAAAAAAAACAGGACTCCCCAGCCCCATTTTCACTTGTTTTAAAATAACTAGTAAGAGAGAAGGAGAGTAAAAAAAAGTTGAGAGAAAAAGACAAGGAAGGAGTGAAAAGAGTTAGGGAGGCATAGAAGAAAGAAAAAGGGGAGAGAAAAAAAAAAAGAAAAAAAAACATGTTCCACAACATCCAAGTTTTAGAATATTTTTCACATTTATGCTGCGCTGTGAGGATTGAATCCCTCATATTGTTAAATTCTTCCTACTTTAATTGGAAACTTCCACAGCTGCCGACCACTGGTCTTTGGCTTATTATACGGAATGCAGGATTTGGCAGCATTCAAAAGGCGGGGTATAAGTGAAAGTTTGTATGTTTTAACTGGTATAGCTGAAACATGTAGTAGGAAAAAGACCGGATCATAAAAGGACATTGTAATCAGTGAGTTTATGCACAATCCTCCAGACTGCTTTCCAAAAAAGAATCAAGTTTCGGGCAGGACCAAAAAAAATGGAGCAGAGTTCCCTGCTCCTCCTGGCACATCCAACAGTGGTCAGTAGGGTCTGGGAAGAATTTATAAAAGACAAGGCGAATAATACCATCGCGTCAGAAGCTTAAAATTTGTTTCTTGAATCCGTGTGCAATTTGAGGATTTCAGGAAAAAAACTGATGTTATTCTGCCGATCAGGGGTAGACGTACGATCCAGATCCAGATCAGTTTACCATTTCGATATACAGGGTAAAAGATGGTCCTCGGGAGGGGTAACCAGTAGATTTAAAAGAAGATGGGGGGAGAAGACTCACTCATCAGAGCAATATTCCTCAAAAGGTAGTTAGGGGACAGCGAAAGCTCCATGCAGCCTGTAAATAGTGGTGTAATTGGACAGCCCTCCAAAAATGGAAGGGAAAAGGACCTGAAGGGTCCGTTAAGGAGGGAATAGAATGGCAGGTGTCGGTCATCAGAAAGTGTGACGCCTGGTGGTGACCAGAGTTGTATAAGGTTCGGAAGGACGTGTCACAAGGGCCCGGAGAGAATTGTAGGTTTCCCAGTAATGGGAAAAGCCGTCCACTACAGCTTATCAAGCACAAAATTGTGCTTGATTACTTGCTTCTCCAGCTACAGTAACCAGGACAAAAAAAAACCAGGACAAAAAAAAAAAAAAAAAAATGTTATACAAAAATTTAGTTTTCCTGCTAGAGTCTGATGCCCCGTACACACGTGCAGATTATCTGAAGACTTTTGTCTGCAGACTTACCAAAACCATATAATATGAGGTCAAACCTAAACACTTTCAATTTGTATGCAATCCGGCAGGCCCTTGCACTACATAGAAAAGGTAAATCTGAAGACAAAAGTCTTCAGATAATCTGCACGTGTGTACGGGGCATTAGGTGATGGCCATGTCTGTGCAGCTCTGCACAGAACTAGCTAGCTTCTTACCAGTTCCATTTGGGATTAGGAGACTGGCTTTATCTGCATCCATTTTCCTACGGATTTTCAATTCTCAGCAAAAATGGTATCCAAACCCTGCTCTGGACATGCAGGGCCAGGCTTTAATGTTGCCAGTTGGCACTAGGCCCCATATAATGATATATTGCCCTGCAGACTGGTAGGGCGCTATACAGGTCCAGGGCAGTGATCCCTGGCCAGGGAGTCAAGGCCTTGAGGGCCTTTGTGGCAAAGCCGAACATAAAGGGTGAAAACCTGACCCCTTCAGGGGTTCCTGTGACAGACTAGTGAGCGCCTTGGGATAGCCCTATGTTGATACACATACCCCCCCAATCAGTAGTGTTGCCTGAAGTATACTGCTGCTTTTCGGCAATCACATTCCATCTTTGTGCTTACTGAGGGTTCAAATAAAGGTCATGTAGCTTCCAAATCTTCAGTTCATACATTTACAAAATTTTTCCAAGTTAATGTTAGAGCTGTTGAGAATGCCACCTTCGGTCGGTCTGCTTGCAGGCTGCTGTGCAAGGTTCTAACCTGTTCTGGTTGTTTGGGGCCTTTTGGCTTGTTGCCATGTGACTCTCCCCTCATATTAAGCGCTTTGAGACAATCTGATCGTAATGGATATGAAGATGCCCTGTCTCCCTTGATGTACTGGAATGATAAAGAAAATTGAATTTTTGATTTACTAGTAAAATCTTTTCTTGGAGTACATTACCATGGGACACAAAGATCCTATCTCTTTTCCTTTGTGGTTTATGGCTTGCTAGGAAACATTAAGCTATGCAGAACAGGAAGGGGTTATGCCAAAGAAGGGACTTTTTTTTTGCCAGTATCCAATCACCTGAAGGTGGAAGCATACCTCTATGGTAATAGATATAAAAAGGTGTGTGTCTTGTGATAAGCTCCACGTAAAAGGATTTTACAGTAAACCAAAAATCAGAAAATAATTTCTGCTAGCAACACTTAATTTGAATAGAATTCCTTACCTCTAGCTCTATAAATTCTCCTAAATCCTGTACCCTGTCCAGGTGAATCCGTGTTTGTCCCACCAAGAAGAGAAATCGTTCCTTTACAACTTTACCTCGGACTCCTAAAGCCTGGGTCAGGACATCCTGAAAAAAAAAAATATAGGTACACATGGTAATGTGCGTCTACATGCTTTATAAAATGGTTGAAATTTGAATTGCCGAATCATTCTGTAATGGCCACTAGCTTAAGACTGGGGTTGATTTAGGAGTAGAGAATATTCAATCAATAAATTATAGCTATGTTCACTTTGAGTACCCAATCATATGCAGACGAATAAAAAGGAATTGTTTTTTACATGACTGGATAATTGAAGTGAACACAGCTTAACAGTCCTAAGTGAACATTCTTTCCTCCTTTAGTAAATCAGCGTCACTGTGCCGCTATGCAGCCCTGCGTCTGAGCTAAATCCATGGTAAGGCAATAAACATCAGCTCATAATAAATATTGAACCCGCAGCTCTGGTAGGGGCTCTTTAGTTACTGCCATTACTAAATTGGCAGCTTTACAAATGCTGGATAATGAATAAATTATATGTTAAACAGCTGCAAACTAACAAAGATTTTCTCCTGAACAGTTCTTTAAATGGCAGTGTGTTATTCCCATCACATGAACAAACTATTTCAATTGTAACCTTAACATCTGAGTGTACCAGCACTGGATTTTTGCAGAATCTCAGTTAGGTAGTTACAAATGCTTAAGATGATTGTCGGCGTTTAGTGAACTTGCAACAGAAGCAATTGACTGGCTGATATTTTTTTTGGATCTGGATCCGAAATCTGGATGTTAGTGCAAATAACGTATCACAGACCGTACAACAATTTTTGTTGCAATTGCACCAAAATGGCTACAATCACTTCAACCATTTGTAACCTTCTTACTGAAAGCCAGATTCTGCATAAATGCGTAGCTGCACACAAAATGAAAAGGTACATTTAAAGTGGTTCTAAAGCTAAGTTTTCATTTTACCTACCTCAAGTCCTGCAGGATCAGCTGTATTTGAAATCGAGTAATTTGACAACTTTGGGCAAAGCATATCTGGGCGCTCGTAATAAATCAGCTGACCACGTCCATCCTGTGAACAGAATAAAAAGTCTAGAGTTAACAATGCAAATGCTTTAAGCAGTCAATGTAGAGATGAACACACAGGAGTAGTTTGGCAAAGATTTCACTGCTATCAATAGAAAGACAAGGAAATATTAGAAAGGAAGAAGAAAAATAGCTGGCTTAAAGTGGTTGTAAACCTCCGACATGAAATTTGAAAAGAAAAAAAGCATATCCTTCTATAGTCTGTATTTTAAGTGTCACTTCTCTCTGCTACCAGCATGAGTCACTTCCAAAGCAGGGGAGGGAGCTTCATACTAGTGATCAACCGACATCGTTATTTTAGTGCCGATACCGATATTTTGGTCATCGGATATCGGCCGATATTGGCAGATATTTTCGGACATTTACATTTTTTTTTTTTAGAAAAAAGGTACTGTGGTGGAGGGATCAGGGAGTCTAAAAGACCCCAAACCCCTCCTCTGCACTTAAAAGCATTCAAAACGCCAAGTTTGGCTGTATTAAATGGTCACATTTTTTTGAATTTGCCGCCGAGTATCCTGAAGTGATGTCAAGACATCACTTCAGGGTTTTTTACATGGAGACCCGATCAGAGCCGAATGTGGCTTTGATCGGGTCTTCTCTTCGGCGGCCGTGCAGGTAGGATGCCCGGGTCTCTCTGTGGGACAGGAGACCTGGGGTTTAGACACAGCGGGAGGCGGGAGCGATTACCGCCAGGCTCCGACGATTGTCAGAGAAACTGACAGAAGGCCTGCCTGCTTATGTAAACAAAGCAGGCGGGTCTTCTGTCACACAGGCAGGGAGAGATCAGGAGTTTCAGCCCCAGTGTTAACCCCTTCCCTGCCAGTGTCATTTATACAGTAACAGCGCATATTATTTAGCACTGATTACTGTATTAATGTCACTGTTCCCCAAAAAGTCAAAAAAGTGTCAGTTAGGGGTCTGATCTGTCCGCCGCAATGTCGCAGTCCCGCTAAAAAATGCTGATCGCTACCATAACTAAAAATATATCCCAAAGTTTGTAAATGCTATAACTTTTGCGCAAACCAACTAAAATACGCTTTTGGGATTTTTTTTTACCAAAAATATGTAGCAGAACACAAATTGGCCAAAACTGATAAAAAAAAAATTGATTTTTTAAATTTTTTTATTGGGAATGTTTTATAGCAGAAAGTAAAAAATATGGTGTTTTTTTCAAAATTGTCATTCTGCGTTTATAAAGCAAAATCTAAAAACCGCAGGGGTGATCAAATATCACCAAAAATATCGGCTGCTGCCGCCACCATTCTGCCGCCACCATTCATTCTAAGGGAAACTGGCAGTGAAGCCGAAAGGCTTCACAGTCGGATCCCTACTGCGCACGCGCATTCTAATTGGCTCGGGAGCAGGGAAGAAGGAGGGGAGCCAAACTTCCGAGGGACGGCGCCATCTTCCAGAAGTGGGAAAGGACACCCGTCAAAAAACAGGTACCTATTCCTCCCTCCCCCCTGAAAGGTGCCAAATGTGGGAAGGGGGGGGGGGGCAGGGAAGCAGATGAGTGGAAGTACCGCTTTAACAAGAATTCACCCACAGGCGAGTCTAATTAAACAGGTGTCCAGCAGACAGTGGAATATAAAATGGTGCTACTTTAAGAAAACCCCTTCCCATTTCATGTCGTCAGCAACGACACACATGGAAGAGAAATGTCACAAGGCCTGAGAAAGAAAACAATTTCTTTACACAAGAAAGGTGAAGGCTACAAGAAGATCAGCAAAGCTTTATCAGTCAGAATACTGTAGCAAACATGATGCAAAAAGTTAACAAAGATGGAACTGCAACCATCTCACAGAGATGTCCAGGCTGTCCACGGAAGTGAACACCTCGACAGGAGCAACTTCTGACAAGAAGGGTTGAAGAAAAGAAAAAATAAATCACATTGCAAGTTCACTGCAGTTAGCTAGAGTAGTAGAAAGCCAAACTGGAGTGATTGTTTCCTATGACACAATACAGCGTACACTGCAGAGGAATGGCATACGTGGGTGTCTTCCACAAAAGGAATGCCTAAAGCCCACGCACAAAAAAGCCTGCATAGAATTTGCCAGGGCCCATGCTGAAAAAGAAGACTACTGGGACTCTGTACTATGGAGTGATGAGACCAAGATAATGGTGTTTGGAACTGAGGGCTTCAAAACTTTATGGCGTCACAAAGGTGAGGAGTACAAAGAAAAATGCATGGTGCCTACAGTGAAACATGATGGTGGCAGTGTCCTTCTGTGGGGCTGCATGAGTGCTGCTGGTGTTGGGGTACTGGTATCATGAATTCACAGATGTACTGCTCTATATTGAAAAAAAGAGGTTACCATCCCTCCGTGCCCTTGGTAGTCATGCACTTTTCCAACAGGACAATGATCCAAAACACAAATCTAAGGTCACTGTTGCATTTCTAAAGAACAACAGGGTGAAAGTGGTTCTGAACCTATGGGGAATTCTGAAGAGACAAGTCCTCTCCATCCAGCATCCAGGCTCTAAAAGAGGTCATTCTTGAAGAATGGAAAAAGATGTTGTAATGTCGCCAACTTTTTTCATTCTATGCCTAGAAGACACGGTGCGGTCCTTACAAATCATGGAGGTCATACAAAATACTAGATGTAGTAGCTTTTGTTGTGGGCTGTATTTACTTTTGCATCAACTAATTTGAGTAAAACTGAAGATTTTGTAATCCAAGTTATATTATTAACCTTACTTTCATGTAATGAAATGTTCAATAACTCAGTTTTGTCAAAATTAAAAAAAAAAAAAAAAAAAAAAAAAATGTTCTTGTGTTTATTGAGATATTGATTAAAATCGTACTTTTCAAAAAAGGGGTTTACTGATTTATGCCGAGTACTGTATATTTGAGCAAAAGTTTTAGGCAGGTGTAAAGAAAAAAAAAAAAAATGCAGTACACTAGCACAGTGCTCCCCAACCTTTTTATCGCCGCGGACCGGTCAACATTTGATAACTTTTCTGTGGCCCGCTGGGGGGGGGGGGGGTACTGGACGTCAATGCAGAGTGACCAGCATGCCCCCAATCAATGCAGAGCTTCACAGCAATGCCCCCAATAAATGCAGAGTGCCACAGGAATGCCCCCAATAAATGCAGAGCGCCAGCGTTCCCCCCGCGAGACCCGTCCGTGCACTTACCTCACTTCTCTTCAGTTCAGTCCCCGGCTTCCCGCGTCTCCTCAGTCCTCCCGCGGCACCTCCTCCTCGGCCAATGGCGTGGGGTTTGCCTTTCGGCCAATCAGGAAGCGGGAAGACCCGCTCCCTGATTGGCCAGGAGGAGGATCAGTGTGACAATAGTGAATTTTAATTCGCTATTGTCACACAATGGTGCAGCTCGGGGGGGGGCGCAATGCTCTGCGCCTCGGCCGCCACAGTGAAAGCATTTGAAGTTCCTCGGGTGGCCCGGTACCGTTTGATCCACGGACCGGTACCAGGCCGCGGCCCGAGGGTTGGGGGAACACTGCACTAGCACACAGTTTTTGAAGGAACTTGGCAGGTGGGTTGTTTCAGACATCTTGGAGAATTAGGACCCAAACTAAAATTTACAGGTGCCACTCAAGACTTCACCGGGTCCTCTTATGTAGCAACTGCTTGGGAGTGTGGACAAGGACAGTGGTCGTCCCAGCTCTAGAAATCTAATAGAAAAGTTTGCAGAGATAAGTGACTTCCAGGACTTTTCCTTTTCCATTAGATCTTGGAGAATGAAGCACAGATCTTCTGTGAATGTAGGCTGGCTCAAATCCTGTCTCCATGTAATTCCAGACAGACTCAATGTTGGGATCAAGGATCTGTGGGAGCCAAACCATCACTACCAGAACTCCTTGTTCTCATTTACACCAAAGATAGTCCTTAATGACATTGGCTGTCTGTTTGGAGTTGCTATCCTGCTGCAGAATACGTTTGGAGCCAATCACACGCCTCCCTGATGGTAAGGCTTGATGGAGAAGTATCTGCCTGTATTTCCCAGCTTTGAGAACACCATAGATCCTAACCAAATCTCCACCTCCATTTGCAGAAATGCAGCCCCAACCTTGCAAGGAACCTCCACCATGCCTCACTATTGCCTGTGGAGACTAATTTCTGTACCACTCTTCAGCCCTTCGGCGAACAATACTGCCTCCTGCTACAGCCAATTATTCCAAATTTTGAGAATCCAGAAGTCCAGAACACCTGCTGCCATTTTTCTGCACCCCAGTTCCTATGTTTTTGTGCATAGTGGTCGCTTAGCCTTTATTTCCAGAGTTATGGCTTTTTGGCCGCAATTCTTCTGACCACTTCTGGCCAGACTTCTACGGACAGTAGATGGGTGTACCTGGATCTCAGTGGTTTCTGCCAGTTCTGCTGATGGCACTGCTGAATATGTCAAAGGGAAGTAAGCATGATGTGACTTTCATCTGCTGCATTAAAAATTTCCGTGGCCAACCACTGTGTCCTTAGTCCTCAACATTGCTGGTTTCTCTGTGCTTCTTTAAAAGAGATTAAATAGCACATCTGGAAACCTCAGTCTGCTTTGAAATCTTAGCCTGGGAGAGACCTTTCTGATGCAGTATAACTACCCTGTTTCTTGGTGCATTGCTCAATCCTGCCAAGGTGTATGACTGACTGTTTGGCTGTTCCTCACCCAGTTTTATGCCTCGTACATCTCTGTTTGTTTCATTTAGTGACTGTTTTTAAACCTACGTGTGAAATTCATGATCACTGGCACCTGCTTGGTATAATTGGTTAATCATACACCTGCCGAAACTTACAATTAGAAATGTTGGCTTACTGAAAAGTACATCCATATGCAGTATAGTATCATCTCAATACTTGATCAGGGCTCCTTTTGCATGAATTACTGCATCAATGCAGCGTGACATGGAGGCGATCAGCCTGTGGCACTGCTGAGGTGGTATGGAAGCCCAGGTTGCTTTGATAGTGACCTTCAGCTCATCTGCATTGTTGGGTCTGGTGTCTCATCTTACTCTTGACAATACCCCACAGATTCTCAATGGGGTTTAAGTCAGAAGAGTTTGCTGGCCATTCAAGTACAGTGATATTATGATCATTAAACCAGGTATTGGACTTGGCCTCTGTGTGGGCAAGTGCCAAGTTCTGCTGGAAAATGAAATCAGCAGCTCCATAAAGCTAATAAGCATAGGGAAGCATGAAGTGCTCTAGAATTTCCTGGTAGAGGGCTGCGCTGACTTTGGACTTGATAAAACACAGTGGACCAATACCAGCAGATGACATGGCTCCTCAAATCATCGGGGACTGAAAATATTGCATTTCATTTGGAAATCAAGGTCCCAGAGTCTAGAGGAAGAGTGGAGAGGCACGGAATCCAAGTTGCATGTTCAGTGTGAAGTTTACACAGTCAGTGATGACTGTAGTTGCACTGCAGCTCTGCCCCCCCCCCTCACATCACAGCCCCCTGCAGCTCTGCCCCCCCCCCCTCACATCACAGCCCCCTGCAGCTCTGGCCCCCACTTCACATCACAGACCCCTGCAGCTCTGGCCCCCCCTTCACATCACAGACCCCTGCAGCTCTGCCCCCCCCCCTTCACATCACAGCCCCCTGCAGCTCTGGCCCCCCTTCACATCACAGACCCCTGCAGCTCTGCCCCCCCTTCACATCACAGCCCCCTGCAGCTCTGGCCCCCCTTCACATCACAGACCCCTGCCCCCCTTAACATCAGACCCCTGCAGCCCTGCCCCCCTTAACATCACAGACCCCTGCAGCTCTGGCCCCCCCTTTCACATCACAGACCCCTGCAGCTCTGGTACTCCTTTACATTAAAACTCCCTCAGCTCTGGCCCCTCCATTACATCACAGCCCCCTGCAGCTCTGGCCCCCCCTTCACACCACAGACCCCTGCAGCTCTGGTACTCCTTTACATTAAAACTCCCTAAGCTCTGGTCCCTCCATTACATCACAGCCCCCTGCAGCTCTGCCCCCCACTTTTCACACTGTGGAAAATGCAGATATTGTCAGTGGATCCTTGAAACAGAATTATTCTATGTTAAATCTCTCTGTCTAAAACATTCAGGCAAATGTGAAACGAAAGGTGTGTATGCATGATGACCTGTAAATGTGATGCCTGTTGGAAAGACAAGAAGAATGTTCTCTCAAAACGTTGATGAGCATATCTACTATATTGAGAATGAAAAAATATTTACCCCTATAGGCCATCATGTGGGTCTTTATTATAATTATGCTATGTCAGTCATTAAATCTGTTGCTTTAGAAGTTGTTTGAAAAGGTGAAAGGGGAGGAGTAAGCCTCTTTGGCAATAAAGGACTTTACCTGCCTGTTTGTCTTGTTATTGACAATGTACACTGGGCTGCACATGCACAGCTAAGTGTACAGTCTTGGTATACGCTAGGTGATTACATAATCCTGGCATGGTCAATTAGGAAGGCTGAAAATCCAGAACAAAGATTGGGCAGATGTTGGCATGGCCAGGTAGCTTGCAAACATCTCATCGCTGGAGGGGAGTATGATTTCACTTTAAAATGAACTTTACACACAGAACTGAGCGAGTCATCCCTCAGATGGGCAGGCTGGAAAAGAACCATTTTTTCTTGTCCGTTTAGCTAACTCAGTGCTCTGAGTTTTGGTATGTATTAAATGCCTATTTCTAAAAACAAAACTATTCACAACATCATGGCAAAAAGGCAACTGGAAACTATACGCAAAACTGGAGTCTGAAAATATGCAAGTTCTTTGCTTCGGAATGGAAGATGTACAGAACCATCGGTCTATTTATCAGAGGGTGATTTTGAAGGATTAAGGAGAGCAAGTGCAAGTCAAGTATTGAACCTAGGTAGAGAGACCAGTGCCTGGCTATTATATAAAGAAAGACCAGTTTTGAGATAAAAAAAAAAAAAAGCCAAACCTGGAAATCCCTCAGCTTGAGGCGTCCCTGTGGAGTGTTGAAGAAAATGTCTCTTTGGGAGATCTTTTCCCCACTGCTCTTGCTTAGCTCTTGACAAACTTGAAGAGTATGTTCCCAGTTATTGACTTTGGCTTTCACTTCCACATTTCGAGGCATCTTGTGCTGAAAAGCAAAAACCAGGTTGGGATCATGAAAAACTACCTCTGGAGTTCCTTCATTTACATACTGCGTTCATATGAGAGCGTACATGGGGGTGGGGTTTTTAATAAATAATGTTTATGTTTTTTTTTTTTATTATTATAGGTTACTTTCCATTTTTTTAAACTGGTTTACAACTTTTTTTTTGAATGACAATCCATTGAATGAGAACCCAATATAACAAAATGCTTGTGGCGTCCAGGTTCATTCACCCGCCAAAACCTACATATAGCAGCTAGGAGTATTTTTAAAAGTCTGTTTTACTATCTGCCTTTTATAAACAGCATGGTAGACAAGTGGTTAAGTTGAAATTGTGATGGTCTAAAATACAAAAAAAAAAAAAAAAGCTAACCCATAAATATTGCTGTCAGGAAACTTGTGCCTGCAAATGCCGCAAGAAATCTTCAGCTGTTTACTGTTTGTTTTTGCCCAGAGTATCAGTAAAAAGCACTTTTTATTTACCGTATCACTTGCTTCTGCAGGTTCCTCCTTCCATGCGACTGATCTTCTGCGGCCTTTCTTTGGCACTCTGTTCAGTGATCACAACTGTAGCATCATCATGTACAATGCAGGACCAGCAGTCCTGCAATGTGAATTGCCCATCCACACGCTAGAGCATTGGAGAGAAGACGTGATTGACAGCAGAGTACAGAATAAGTGCTTTTTACTGGTACCCAAAAGGCAAAAAGTGTGTGAGGAGAGCTTTTTGCATAAAATTCAGTTTTAAAACACATCTTGTCAGAAACTCAGAGCGGTCATGTACCCTTTTTAAAAGTCTATTTAGCCCTGCTGGTTATTATTATACAGGATTTATATAGCACCAACAGTTTACACAGCACTTTACAATATAAAGGAGGACATTACAATAAAAAAGGAATAGGAGGGCCCTGCTCATGGAGCTTACAATCTCTAGTTGTTATCCTAGGCCTGAAAGTAAATTTGTGCCTACATTTTGGAAAAGAGTGAGAGTGGTTGAGTAGTTTAGCAATAGAAAAAAAGGCAGGGCTGACACATTCAGTCTGCAAAAAACGCAGTGTGTTGTCAGCTCACAGCTTGAAATTAAAGTTTTCCTTTTTTAGGATTTTTTTTTTTTTTTTTTAACCTGGTGGTCAGGCCAGTAACACACTTTCTGTCTCATGACGTCTCCACTCTGGATGGAGGAGCAACGGAGATACCCTTGGAAGCAGCAATGTCAAACAGCGGAAAGGGTTGCGTTAGATGTACTAGTAGATTTGACTTACAAATTCAAGCTTCATTCCAGTTAAAGTGGTTGTAAACTCTATAAAAAAAATAAATAAAAAAAAACCCTGCAAGACAAAGGCATAATGAGCTAGTATGCATCGCATACTAGCCCATTATGTGTAACTTACCTTAAAACGAAGCCCCGACACGGACCCCGGACATCGCTGCGGGCGCTGCCATGGTCCCTCGTTGTCTCTTCCGGGTTCGGCGGCTCCGACGCGCTGATTGGCCGGAAGAGACGGCTCCGGCGCGATGATTGGCCGGAGCCGCGATGACGTCACTCCCGCGCATGCGCGCGGGAGTGATTTTTCCGGCAAGCTCCCGGCAACTTAATTGAAGGTCCCCCGGACCTTCAGAGCGCATGCGCCGCTCGCGCGAGCGGCTGCATGCACTGTAAATATCTCCTAAACCGTGCCAGTTTAGGAGATATTATTTGTACCTACAGGTAAGCCTTATTATAGGCTTACCTGTAGGTAAAAGTGTCAAAAAGCGGGATACAACTGCTTTAAGTAAATGCAACCCTTACCTTGAAAAACAACCCATTCAGTTTAAAATAGAAATTAAAGGCAAACGATTAGTGTATACACATAAAACATTATATATATATACACACACACACACACACACACATACATACATACACACACCTTTCCCCCCCTTTTTTTATAAGTGATCACATACCCTCTTCCCAGCTGCATAAAGATCATAGAGAGCTAGTGGAGGAGAAGCAGCAGCACGCTGGTCTTCCTAGTAAATGGCTGTGCAGGGGATGAGTATCACCACAAGTTTAATCATTGGAGAGCAGGCTGAGTTCTCAGCACAGTTAGAAAACTGACCACATTGTGTTCTCCTGCTTAGTGTGGTCAGTTTTAATAGGAAAGCAGAGGGACTGGCAGGCACACCAGGGATTTCACACAAAGCAATACAAAGAAAAGGAAGCAATACAAAGAAAATGATACATTTTCACACAAGTATATGGTACAGCAGGCACATATCAGGAGTATGAAATTCTGGTTTTGGATATTCTTTAGGATGGGTTCACACTGAATTCAGAGCGGCTTACAGGAGGGGGTCCGGTGCGTCCCCGTGTACCATTTCAGATTCAAATTAGGTCTGAATTCGGACCTTAAATGGACCGGAAGACGCACAGGAATTTTCTGCAAGCCGCTGCGCAGCCAACACAGGGCTGTGTGAACTAGCTCTACGAGTCCTGCAATAGTGTGAAACCAGCCTTTTTATGCAGTTACAGCAACTGTCTCTTTTGGCATAAAGGTTTTCCATAAATGAAAAAAGCTAACAATTGTAAACACCTGTCATTCTTAAAAGAGAAGTAAGGGGTATATTTAAAGCAGGCCTCGACAAACCCCGGGCGCCAGGTCGCATTTGCGACTAGAATTAGTGACCTGGCGCCTGGGGTGCCCTGCAGGAGGTGTCCTGTCCCTTTTGCGCCCCCACCTTCTTTCCCGAGTGCACGGACTTCCACGCCATCCATAAATTGAGGCCCCGGCTTTTCTGCCTTCTTCTGTGAGATGAGAGGCTAGGGGAACTGGCGCCCTCTTGTGGTGGCCGGGAGTAATGCATGTTCTCAATGCCTTCCCTCTCATCTGCTCTTTGGAAGGAGATGGGAAATTTTTGCAGGCTTCATCTCTCTGTCTAGTTACCTTTGCTTAAAGGTAAGTGGACAGGGAGTGTGGTTATTATTATTAATTTATTTTTTAAATTTAAAATTAATAATAATTTCTTTTTTTTTTTAATTATTAAAAAAAAAAAAATAAAAAACACATTTTTCTTTTTTTCAATTCTTATTAAAAAAAAATTATATATATATATATATATATATATATATATATATATATATATATATATATATAATCTTTTTTTTTTTCCTCATCGCCGTGCCACAGCCGAAGGCCCCTTTCACAGGGGCTGTCTGATCGGGTCCGCCTGTCAAGTTTTCAGACAGACCTGATCAGACCCTTCATTCTCCTCTATGGAGCGGTAATCTGCCGCCATCTGATCCTGTCTGCCAAAAACAGATGGATGGTGGTTCTATTTTCTATCCATCCCGTGGATCGGATCAGATGGCATCGGATGGAAAGAGACAGTCAGTCTGTTTCCATCCAATTGCGCTATAGAGGAGAGTGGGGTTCTAGTCGCATTTATGTGTAAATTTAGTATCCGTTTATTAAATAAAGCTTGGTTGTTAGTTTAAAAAAAAAAAAAAAAACTGGCTCCTAACTTTTTTAGCTGGCTCCTAGATTTCAGGCAAATTTGTCAAGCCCTGATTTAAAGAAAAATGTTTATACCTACCTCAGTTCTCCCCTTCCTTTCTGAGCAGAGAGCCGTGACTATCAGTCACAGGCTCTCTGCTCTGCCCCTCCAGCGCTCACTGGAGAGCTGGGCTGTGGATGGGGTGACAGCAGCTGGTTCAGTTCAGTCTCCCAGCTGAGAGACTGACCCACATGCCTGGACCGGCTGAGTAATATCAGCCTGCTAAAGCCTACTGTCAGTTAAAACGGGTCTCAGGAGTGCAGAACAAACTGCAATCCTGGGATCCATAGGAGAAACAGGGTCAAAAAAGCTTTGGCACTACTTCTCCCTTAAATGGTTTATCTCACCCCTCGAACATACTTTTGCTTGACAGTTTGGTCTGTTAAAGGAAGATGAAAAATAACAGACTTCATGGCAAGATCATCAGGTGAACATAAAGGAAAAGCCTATAAAAGAACATGAATGCAGCCACCACATCTAAGAATTGGTAAGCTGCAATATAATATATTTTTGTATTTGGATTGAATACTGCTTTAACGCTAAGCTGATGACCTGAAGGTGCTTTCAGAGCATTGTCTACGGACAACTTTGATTCTGTTATTATGAGCACATGCTATTTTACATGCTGGCATCGATTTACTCAACAAAACCTCAAATTTTATTTAAAAAACGCGCAATATATTGTGTTTGTTACACTAAAATCAACATTTGTATCCATATACGGCGGTTCAGCTGCAAATAGGAATGCAGCAGCACCTGTGGTTATGGAGTTATTCCTTTTATGCTGCATTATCTTCTACGTTTAAGAGTAAATATGCTGCTTTATTTTTAGATAAATCTTTTTAGAAAATGGAGAGCACTAGATGTCTTTAAAATTTCTTGCTGAGGGAGATTCTTTGGAGTGTGGTGAGGAGATCTGAAGTGCTGGAAACCAGCCGAGTGAAACCATCCTTGAGCTTGGGGAAAAGGTGCTCTGCATGCTTGCTGGTTTAGACCTCCTATGATTTAAAGGTCTTTATGGCAAGTGAGCATATACAGAAATTGCACGTTTAAAGTGAGGTTTGGGGGAAGAGGTCCACTTGCCTTCATGATCTTTAAAGAGCATCATTCTCATTGAAGTTATTTAATAAAATATTCCTCATGTAAATATATGGACTTACACTAAGAAAGTTTTTTTCACTTATGTCATGCACACTGTATATATTTATATATATTTTTTGATTTATGTGTCATTTATGGTTGCTTTACATTTTGTTTAGTGCTGCACACTTTCATTCTGATCAAATGATTCTTAGCAGAATCTGACAATATGATCAAATCAATTGAAATACCTATTTCAGGAAAATAACATACTATGGTCACTAGATGGAGCTGACAAATATAGAAAAAATCACCAAGTTAACCGGTTGCCGACCACTGCAAGTACATATACTGCGGCGATCAGCCCCAGCCAGGCAAAGTGACGTACCGGTATGTCACTAGCTTGTGAGCCAATAGCGGGCGAGCGCGCGCCCGCCCCGGCTCGTTCCCTAACAAGTCAGTGCGTGTGACCGGCGGACCCGATGTCCGCCGGTCACTCGCGATCGTTCGCCGTGAAGGGAGAAAGGCAGGCGGCTAATGTAAACAAGCCGCCTGTCATTCTCCCCTGTGTAAAAATGGAGATCAGACGGTTCTACTATGTAGGACCGTTGATCTCTGTTCTTACACCAGTAGCCACAGCCAATCACAGTTAGAAGCACGCCCCTAGGGACATATTTAACCCCTCCTTCCCCAACAAAGTTAACCCCTTCCCTGCCAGTGTCATTTTTACAGTAACAGTGCATATTTATAGCACTAATTACTGTAGTAATGTCACTGGTAACCCCAAAAGTGTCAAAAATGTCAGTCAAGGGTCCGATCTGTCTGCCGCAATCCCGAAAAAAAAAAAAAAAAATTACAAAAAACTTTCCCTTAGTTAGTAAACGCAATAACTTTTGCACAAACCAATCAAAATACGCTTATTGCGATTTTTTTTACCAAAAATATGTAGCATAAAACAAATTGGCCTAAAATGTTTTACATTTTTTTGGGGGGGAATTTCATATAAAAAAAATGTTAAAAATATTGTTATTTTTGCAAAATTGACACTCTTTTTTTTGTTTATAGCACATGATCAAAAAAATAAATAAATCGCACAGGTGATCAAATACCACCAAAAGAAAGCTCGGTTTGTGGGAAAAAAAGGACGTCAAATTCGTTCAGGTACAGCGACGCACGACCGCGCAATTGTCCGTTAAAGTCACGCAGTGCCGAATCGCAAAATAGGCCCTGGTCAGGGAGGGGGTAAAATCTTCCGGGGCTTAAGTGGTTAAAGAACAACAAAAATGTTTGAAAATGTAAAATGCCAAAAGCAGAATAGTCAGAATTTGTGTGGCTGGGTGAATGCATGTTATGTATAATATATAGCCCCATACTGTGTCACCGAAGCTGATCATTTTTATCAAGTTTATTTGGCCTGGACATAAAATCCAGTCAAAGGAAAGCTGATCGATCACTGAGTGTATCAAACAATCTTTTCAGCCTTTCAGTAATATGATTGCATATAAAATTGTTCTGTGTATGGCCACTATTAGACTGAGCATCAGTGCTGCCAACCTCCCGCAGCATTTTTTCCTGGAAACACATGGAATAGTTACTGACGGAGCTCTTTTTTTTTTTTTTTACTGACAACCTGATAAATGACAGAACTAAGATAATCAATATTTATAACAAAATATGGAAACACTGACAAAACCCATATCAAGTAACTTTCCTGATTGACACCTAAAAAGTCACCACGGCATGACAACCTATTACTCCCTGACATTTACAGACGGGTGTAAAAATCACTGTAAATTTACTGACGGTTGGCAACCCTGGACACTGTAGAATCTCCTTCAGATCTATTATCACCTATGTAAATAAACACAAACTTGAACAATGTGTGTCCTCAGGTTACATAGTTCTGGTACATCTTGTGTAGATTGTACAGTGTATGCCCATGTTGAGGTTTTCTGTTGCCTGTGAGTGATAGGTCACTTCCCCCATACAGATACACAGAGTAACCAACACGACTATAAAGTAAGGTGGGAAAATTCACCTATATGATCCACTAAGAGCACCATATACTCACCTTCTCGGGGTGCAAAGAAAACTCCCGCCAGCCACACACAATCACGAGACTACAGACTGACCAATCACAGACCGAGAACGGGACTCCGGCCGTCACTAGAGCTCCACACCTCCTATGTCTCCACTTCCGGGTTTTTTTATACTAGACATTGGCGCTGTATGAGTCCCCTATGGCGGCTCCATAGTAATGAATATACCTCGTGTACAGCCCCATGAGGGACACGACTCATGTAGTATGCTGTGTATTAGAGGTATTAATAGAAATGTGTGTTATTATGGTAAGCTTCCCACCAATAGAGATGCCACCCTGTGCTGCGGACAGATGTCCTCCAGGGCTCTGCGGTCTGATTAGGGAGTGTGTGATTGGGTCCAGCGGGGAGTACTGGGTGTGTCCCTCGTTTTGATTGGCTGGATGAGCTGGCAGTCAGCACGTGTCCACATGAGGTGACAGGGAGAAGTCCTGGCTGTGTCTGTATAGCGGAACATGGTGGTGGAGTATGAGCAGTGCTAGCCGGGGCAGTATGCAGTGTGTGGGAGGCGCCGATACCCGGACAGGGGATGAGGAGGAGAGCGGGGAGCCGCCTGTCATTCCGGACGGAGAACATGTAGAGCAGCCAGTGACTGAGCCCCCGGGGGGAGTCGCCATCTCCTGCCCACCTCCGGCTCCTCCATCCTCCTCAGTGGAGCCGCTCTCCCCGGGAGGACGAAGACTGGAAGTGACCAATGAGCTTCGCCTGAGAGCCTTCACCCTGTGCCGGGAGTACCTGGGGGGAGCCTGGAGGAGCATCCAACCCCAACACATCCGGGTCTCTGTGGTCAGGTAATGTCTGTCATTGGTGGTTCTATTCTATGGGGTCCCTTCTATCTGCCTGCACACTCCACCAATCAAAGCCATAGGTTTATTCATAGTCATCACAGAGGAAGAGCGAAACGTTTCGGGGGCAACGCAGGACCCCTTCATCAGGCATGTCACCCGAGCATTCAGCACTGCAAACATACATGAAGTAACATCCACCAATCACACATGAGGATCACTGCATGTTACTTGAACCACTTCACCTCCGAAAGATTTACCCCCCCCCCCCCTTCTATTGAATAGTGTAGATCAGGGGTGTCAAACTCCATTTCATCGCGGGCCACATCAGCATTATGGTTGCCCTCAAAGGGCTGGTTATATCTGTAAGATTAGATGTCCAGAGAACCCCATGCCCCTTTACACCTGTACATGAGATGTCAAGAGCCCCCCCATCAGCAGTCAAGAGTCACCCACCCTTCCTTACATCAATGCACCCCCTTACCTTGTGCTGCTGCCAGGAATAAGATGCAGGCGGATCTGGGAAGAAGTGCAAGATCTGGAGGAGAACCAGAGAGGGCTGAAGTCAGCTTCCAGAGTCTGCTAAATGCTGAGACGGGGGGGGGGGGGGGCAGAGGCAAGGTGGTGGTGAAAGGTGCAGGTTGTGTTGGAGGAGTTCTGTCCTCCTCCCTGCTGCGGACGGCTGGGAAAGGAGATGGGGACCGGTGAGACGAGCCTTTCTGCAGCTGCACAGAGGAGTGCAGAATCTGGCAAAGGAGTTCTGCCCTCTCTTCTGCTGACTACAGAGACAAGGGGGATGCTGCAGGAGAGATGCGAGGGCCACATATAATGGCATGGGGGGCCGCATTCGGCCCACAGGCCTTGTGTTTGACACCTGTGGTGTAGATCATCAGATAATGCCTTCAATGATCTGCGCATGCAAAGGATGTAACGTCACTCCAGCTTATATACCAATCAGCTGACGTGGCGTATGTGCAGATCATCAGAGGCAATACCTGAGGATCCGCAAAGCGCCAAGGGAGAATGTAATCGCCAGATCCTGCCTGGCTCTCTGCTCACAGCCACATCCGCCCCTCAACACAATCAGCAAAGTACTGAGGGAGAATGTAATGATCCGATCCTGCCTGTCTCTCTGCTCATTGCCTATAATTGACCGATTATGTGACAGGCAGTTTTGGGTGTGTTGCAGGGCAGATTTGGAGCCAGGCAGAATCTGACGATTACATTCTCCCTTTGCTTTGCTGATCGCCAGATAATGCCTCAGACGACCTGCAAATGCGCAGTGTTGATGTCATTCCAGCTGATTGGGATATCAGCTGGAGTGACGTTATGTACTGTGCATGCGCAGATCGTCTGAGGCATAGCCGGCGATCAGCAAAGCGCCGAGGGAGAATGTAATCGTCAGATTCTGCCTGGCTCTCTGCCCATGCGCTAAAATTGACTGATCACGTGAAAGGCCGGTTTTGGTGTGTTGAAGAGCGGGTTGGGATCCAGGCAGAATCCGACCATTACATTATCCCTTGGCGCTTTGCTGACCGTCAGATAATGCTTCCGATGATCTGCGCATGCGCAGTGTTGACGCCATGCCAGCTGATCAGGATATCAGCTGGAGTGACGTTACGCACTGCATATGCGACGATTGTCTGAGGTGTTATCCAACGATCTGCACTATTCAATAGAACACCCCTTAATAGGACCAGGCCATTTTTTTGCGATACGGCACTGCATTACTTTAACAATTGTGTGGTCTTGCAACATTGTACCCTAAACACTTTTGACTTTTTTCCCCACAAGTAGAGCTTTCTTTTGGGGGTATTTGACCACCTGTGCGATTTTTGTTATTTTTTGTGCTATAAGCAAAAAAAGAGCGACAATTTTGAAAAAAACAAACAATATTTTTACTTTCTGCTACAAAACATTTCCAATAAAAACATGTATAAATTCTCATTTCTTTATCAGTTTAGGTGAATATGTATTCTGATTAGAGCTGCATGATTCTGGCAAAAATGAGAATCGTACAATAAATAATAATTTCATTAATTATTATTATATTGATAATTCACAAGTCAAACTGCTGAAAAGGTAGTGTTATGTGCAGAAAATGTAATCCCTAAATAAATAAATGTATATTATAATGAAATATATATATATATATATATATATATATATATATATATATATAATTCATTCATTACAATATACATTTAATTATTTATTTTTTAGGGTTTTCCCCTCTCTCCTCCCCTCCTCTGTCCTTGATTACCTCATGTGATGGAAAGCTCATCATGCCATGTGAGCTAGAGGCCAGGATGGAGTGCAGCGTCCATGTGGTCTCTGAAGGTACCGCCCATCAGTGGATGCTGTCTCTCACTACTGACGTCAGTTCCTGTATTGGCGGCGGTGTTGTAAAATTTTCTCGGACCCGTGAAAAAATCGGACCTCGTCACTTCCGGGGACAGAACATCACAAAACAGCTGATGGGAGTCGTCCGTGCGCATGCGCAGAAGACATTTTTCGAGGTTTGGCAAAATTATAACAGAGAGCGCCTGTTAGCTGGCATCCACTCACCTGCTGCCACCAGGCCTTGTTGTGTCACTGCCACATCACCAGCCATCCCATAAAAGTCAATAGGACTGTCAGTGAGTCAACAGCAAGTCAGAGATGGAGCCACTGCGGGACAGAGATGACAGTTGCTCTTTAACCACCTCAATACTGGGCACTTAAACCCCCTTCCTTCCCAGACCAATTTTCAGCTTTTAGCGCTGTTGCAATTTGAATTATAATTGCGCGGTCATGCAACGCTGTACCTAAACCAAATTTATGTCATTTTTCCCCACAAATAGAGCTTTCTTTTGGTGGTATTTGATCACCGTCAGGTTTTTTCTTTTTTGGTGCACAAATAAAAAGACTGAAAAGTTTGAAAAAAAAAAAAAAGTTTTTTTGTTTGTTATAAAATTTTGTAAATAGATATGTTTTTTCCTTCACTGATGATGCCGCACTGACAGGCACTGATGAGGAGACACTGATGGGGTGGCACTGATATGCAGCACTGATGGGCACTGATATGTGGCACTGATAGCACTGATAGGCAGCGCTGATGGGCACTGATTGGCAACACTGATGGGCACTGATAGGTGGCATTGTTGGGCGGCAATGATCGGCACTGATCAGGACTGATGGGAGGCACTGATGGGCACTGATAGGCAGCACTGGTGGGCAATAATGGGCACTGGTGGATGGCACTGATAGACGGCAATAACGGCACTGGTGGGCAGCACTGATAGATGGCATTGGTGGGCAGCACTGATAGGGAGGGCACTGGAGGGCTCTCTGAGCCCTGTTTGCCATCCCTGGTGGCCATGGTGGGCATCCCTGGTGGTCATGGGTGGGCATCCCTGGTGGCTCTAGTGGCACCCTCCCCCCCCCCCCCCCCCTGGGCTGCACTGGTAATCAATGTTCTGATTACCAGCACAGACCCCCCCCCCCCTGTGATCAGTGAGTAATTAGAAATACTCACTGATCACCCCCGCTGCAGCACCGATCCTCTTCTCTTCTCCTCACTGACAGGATCTGTCAGGAGGAGAAGAGATCGAAGCCGTTACAACGGCTCTATTTACATTACATGACGGCTGTGATTGGACACAGCCGTCATGTGATCAGGAGGGCCAATCACAGGGCCCTCCTGCCGAATGATGTTGCTCTGTGTCTGAGGGACACAGACACATCGAGATCGCGCCGCTGCGCGTGCCCGCGGCAGCGCGATCTCTCTCCTTCTGAAGGACGTTCCGGAACGTCCGATCAGAAGGAGGAGACTCCCACCCGGCCGTATATTTACAATGGCCCGGGTGGGAGGTGGTTAAAAATTATGATTTGAATAGAGTTGATTTAAAATAAGCCTTTTTACTAGTGATGGCGGGACTGCAATATTGCGGCAGATAAATTGGACACTAACTGACACCTTTGATGCTTTTTGGGCACCAGTGACACTAATACAGTGATCAGTGCTAAAAAAATGTGCACTGTCACTGTACTAAGGACACTGGCAGGGAAAGGGTTAACAGGGGCGATCAAAGGGTTAAAATATTACTAAACCCACAACGGTAAAATCAGTCTCTATATGTAGTTAAGCATGCTTGTTATACTCACTGTGGAACCTAAGGGGTTAATCCTCTGCATTGTGTAAAAAGACTGTTTGATCCTGTCTTCTCTGATCCTCCCCTTCTTCCACAGTCCCCAATCCATCTCCTGGTAGTACAGAGCCTTGGAGTCACTCTAAACATGTTAAGTTCGGTGTGTATTGCTAGAGTTTTTTTTTTTATTTTTTAGTAGAGTGCATATGATTAGCACAGGGCCAATCAGCACTGTCCAGACAGAGGGTCAGGGGTCATGCAGCCTCATAGGACAATCGGGGGGGAAATGAAAACTCATCCTACAAGCTTTAAACAGAAGCTGATAGAAATCACAAGGCTGCTATATACTGCTGATGAGAAAAGGTATTTAGCAGTTTATATTTACTAAAAATATTGAATTTCCATGTTGTGTACTGTGGGAGACCGGATAAAGTGAATGCAGGGTTCCGGGTTTAGTAACACTTTAACTGTGTGCCTAGCCTGTGCTTACTTACTGTGGGAGGTGCTTTGACTGGGGGACGGTAAAGATATTTGTTCTGCTTTGCAGAAGCAAAGGATCAATACCTTCCCTTCTGACAGAAGGACAATCTGCCTTGGTTACATAGGCATATTGTCGTTCTGCCTGTGTAATCGATGGGTGCCGACGGATATCGAGTCTGTGGTACCCGCCGCTGGGCTCCCGCTGTTTTAGATCACAGCAGGAGTGGGTTCCTGGCGGCACGCGCCCCCCAGACCCAGAAATGTCAGATCATTTGGATTGGTGGATGTTACTTCACATATCTTTGCAGTACTGAATGCTTGTCTCATGCCTGACAAAGGGATCCTGTGTGGCCCGAAGTGTTGCACTCTTCTGCTGTGATGACTGTGAATAAACTTATGGCCAGTCTACAGCTATATGTTGCTGCAGCACCCATAAGCCTTAAAGGAGAAGTGTAGCCTAAGCTTTTTGGTCCTACTTCTCCTATGGATCATAGAAGTGTAGTTTGTTCTGCTGTAAACCCTTTTCAGCTGACAGTGGGCTTTAGTTGATTAACGTCACTCAGCTGGTCCAGGCTCTGAAAATATCCCAAACATGTGGTTGGGATCTGCCCAGATGCCTGAGCCAGTCACTTCCACCCCTTCAATAGCCTCTTGCTCCAGTGAGCGCTGGAGGAGGGTGGAGCACAGATTAGTCACCGACTTTGTGCAGGCTGAGGACTGAGAGCTAAACGATCAGTGGTCTGCGATCGCTCAGCTCTGTCTTAGAAGCAGCAAGAGACAGATGCCGCTGGGATTGGTGAGCATGATGTTTGTGGCCAGCAGCTTCCTGAAATACCACACCACCCCTCCCAGGAGGCCTTGGGGTTCTCCATGGTGCTTGTATCCCGTCATCAGCAGGCAGCTGCCTTTTCTGGGATATTCCAGTTGGCCCCCTGATGACTCAGCACATGTACATCATGTGGTGGAAGGCTGCAAGAGACAGTGGTCCCCCTGATGTCAAAGATGATAATGAATGATGGCAGGGTGTGCAGCAGATTCTCTACAGAACATTGGTTTGCCAGGTGTGAATATTTTTTTTTATGCATAACCCACCAAAAAAATAAGAAGGGGAAAAAGGAGTATGGGTGAGGGTTTTTTTTTTTTTTAAACCTGCAAGGCAAAGTTACAATGTTCTAGAATGCATCACATACTAGCACATTATGTAAAACTTAGCTTAAAACAAAGCCCTCCAGCAGCACACGAACACAGCTGCCAAGGCTTCCATCTTCAATTAGTCTTCCTTCCAGGTTGGCGGTTTCCGGTCCTTTGATTGCATGAGCTGCGATGACATCACTCACGCCTATGCATGGGAGCCGCTGTTCACGGCATAGGACTCTGAAGGAATGGCACGGGTATACCGTTCCTTCAGAGTGCATGCGCTGGTGACGTCACTGGCGGCTTTGCAAGTAAATACGGTGCACATTTAGGAGATACTTACTGTACTTATAGGTAGTCCACCTTGTAGGCTTACCTATTGGTAAAAATCAACCAAGGGAGTTTACTTCCACTTTATTTCGTTTGAATGCGGTGCAGAAATAAATAGGCTGCTCCTGATGTCACATCGACGAAACGCATAGAGCATCATTACATCAGTTCTGCTTGGGCACTTCCGGTCTGTGGAACGCACGGCCTTCCTAAACTAGCGTTGTTGTTGTTTCTCCTTTGTTTGTGAGTATAATTTATTACTATTTGGAATAAACCATATATTTATTTCCTAACGGATGTACACTATGATAGGGGTCTTCAAACTATTGGCCTCCAGTTGTTCAGGAACTACAATTCCCATCATGCCTCGTCATGTCTGTGAATGTCAGAGTTTTACAATGCCTCATGGGATGTGTAGTTCTGCAACAGCTGGAGGGCCGTAGTTTGAGGATCCCTGCACTATGAGACCTCTGTTTCCATTTCTGCATACCTGTGGTAAGTTACTGGATGGAAGTGAGTAAGAGATTGGCGTTTGTGGTCCATGTCAGAGGTCTTTACTACTGGGCACGTATAGGAGAAGCCATATACAGTCTGTGTGTGACCGATGCTTATTACCCCTGTAGGGGTTCTTCTCTGGTGAGTGCGGATCTGGGAGAGAGGGGGAGCACGAGTGTACCCACAGTCACGGCTTATCACTGAAGATTGGAAATTACTGGCACTTAATTATTTCGTTTTTTTTACATACTGTATACAATTTTTCATTTGATGGATTTTTTTTCTAGGTTATAGACGTATTTATTGATTGAGAGTATTTTTTGTTTTTTCACACTGTATGTGGAGTAATGTTTTACACATACAGTATTTCTCAATATATTCATTTCTGTCACTCACTTGGCACTTAGTCCCTTTAGATTGACACTTCTGTTCCTTGGGTTTATGTATGCACTTTTTGCACTTGAGCACTTTATGGATTTGTGCCTTATAATTGTTTATAGTATTTTAATATTTATTATTGACATTTGTCAGACCCCATGCACTTTCATTAGAGTTTATGAGTTTTCATTCTCACATACTTTCTCTTACAATTTTGATACATTTTTAATCTGTCCCAAAGGCAGCGCCACCTATTTTTCCCTTCATTTTTTATTAGTGTGGTGACACCGCCACAATTGTGCTCCACTGAGATTTGCTGTCATGGCAGATGGGACTTGTAGTCTTTTCACAGATCCTTTGAATAGATGATGCCATTTTGTTTCTCCTACTTGGGCACTGGAGATGTGGTAAAGCTTAGTGCTCATTAGTGCCAGCATGATGTTTTGAGCGGGTGGTTATTTTTTTTTGTTTGGTTTATTTTTTGAGGCAGGGAGAAAAAAACATAAGTAAAATATGTCGTTTCAGAGCCGGTTCGCACTACTCCGACTTGGGACGCGACTTGTGCGACCTCAAGTCGCCCCAAGTCACTTGTCGTTACAAATTCAATGTAAATGAATGAGAGCCGTCTTAATATGCACTACAGAAGTCGCTCCGACTTCAGAAAAGGTTCCTGTACTTCAAGGCGACCTCTATCCGACTTGTGCACATAGACTTCAATGGGAGTCGCCTCTAAGTCGGATCCTTATCTATTTTCAAGCGACTGTGATCAGACTTTCCAGGAAGAAGAAAGATTAGCCAGGCATTTCCCACAGACAAAGTCGCCTATCATTTGTCTCTTCAAAGTCTTGCTAAAGTCGCGCTAAAAAGTCGCTCCTTCACAGGGTGACTTTCTGGTCGTGGTAGTGTGAACCGGCTCTAATAGTCCATTTAAAAACATAATACCTAGTGTACATATAATAAAAACAAAGGGACAATTTCACATTGATCTTCACATAATGATGTATAACACAGGGCTCGACAAACCCGGGCGCCAGGTCGCATTTGCGACTAGAATTAGCGACCTGGCGCCTGGGGTGCCCTGCATAGGGTGTCCTGTCCCTTTTGAGCCCCCCACCTTCTCCTCGAGTGCACGGACTTCCGCGCTGTCCAAAAATTGAGGCCCCGGCTTTTCGGCCTTCTTCTGTGAGATGAGAAAGGCTAGGGCAACTGGCGCCCTCTTGTGGTGGCCGGGAGTAATGCATGTTCTTAATGCCTTTCCATCTCCTTCCAAAGAGGAAATGAAAGGAAAGTTTTTTTAAGGCTTCATCTCTCTGTCCAGTTACCTTTGCTTAAAGGTAAGTGGACAGGGAGTATGGTTATTATTATTAATTTATTTTTTAAATGTAAAAAAAATAAAAAATTTTTCTTTTTTTTTTTTAATTATTAAAAAAGTTTTTTTTTCCAATTCTTATTAAAAAAAAAAAAAATTGAGAGATAGAGATATAGATATAGATATATATATATATATATATATATATATATATATATATATATATATATATATATTTTTTTTTTTTTTTCCTCATCGCCGTGCCACAGCCGAAGGCCCCTTTCACACGGGCTGTCTGATCAAGTCCGCCTGTCAGTTTTTCAGGCAGACCTGATCGGACCCTTCAGTCTCCTCTATGAAGCAGTAATCTGCCGCCATCTGATCCTGTCCGCCAAAAACAGACGGATGGTGGTTCTATTTTCTATCCATCCCGTTGATCGGATCAGATGGCATCGGATGGAAAGAGACAGTCTGTTTCCATCCAATTGCGCTATAGAAGAGAGTGGAGTTCTAGTCGTATTTATTTGTAAATTTAGTATCCGTTTTATTAAATAAAGCTTGGTTGTAAGCCCCGGTTCACACTTATGCGATGCGGGAAGGCTGCGAATTCGCAGCCTGTTCCCGCATCGCAAGCGCGCCCCTGGCAGTTCACACTGCCATATGCGATACGCTGGGGGTGTCAATGTAATCTTAATGACACCCCCAGTTTGATCGCATATCGCAGTGCGATCTTGCAGTTCGCACAGGATCGGATCGCACAAATGTGAACCGCTGTGCAATCCGATCCTGATGCGGCTGCAAAAAAGGGTCCTGAGCGTCTTTGCTGCGGGTGCATTGCGAATTTAGCCATACAAAGTGTATGGCTAAACTCGCACCGCACAGCCGATTGCATGTAATGAAGGAGCAGTGCGCTCCGATATTACATGCGATCGCCGCAGCCGCATGAGTGTGAACCGGCACTTAGTTTAAAAAAAAAAAACTGGCTCCTAACTTTTTTAGCTGGCTCCTAGATTTCAGGCAAATTTGTCAAGCCCTGGTATAACATGACAATGGTTGCCTCTATTTCCAACGTGTTGGAGCCTTGGAAATACCGGCAACCATTCTCATGTTCTAGTCCATTCATGTTATACATCATTATGTGACATTGTGAAATTATTATATGTACACTATGTCTTATGTTTTTAAATGAACTATTAAACTACATATTTTACTTATGTTGTATTCTCCTTGCCTCAAAGTCCCACAATCCTTTAGGGTATTTTTTCTATTTTCATTTATATTGGGATGTTGGCAACGAGACTCCATACTCTGCAAGGGTGAGTTGGTATCTATTTTGTTTCCTTTTTGAAGGACCCATTCAGTGAAAAAGAAATGGTCTTGTATTACCATTACAGGATCACATGTGAATGTGATACCTGCCGGTTTGTTTGCTGTGTTGATCATTTGGTATAATAAGGCCTCGTTGGCACGGACATACTTAAAGCACAGCTCCGGGCAGGTGTGTGCCCTTGAATGCTGATTGCCTGTACCTATACAATCTATTAATTGCTGTTATGAGTCACCTGGTGTTTTCTGTGCACCCTGACTCTTAGCTGTATGGAGTGTCGACATGGCAGGTACAAAGATTACTCACTGATCACAAGCAGTTTCCTCTGGGTCTTGCACAATGTTCGCTTTATTCAAATATTCAGTGTTGTAGTATAGGATCAATAGTCTGGAGATAATGGTTTTATTATGAGTGCTAATATAGAGTAATCACCTAACACAACAGTAACTTTAATTTCATCATATGTGCTTGGTACTCAGCCAAGACGTAATGTATATATTTAAAATTGGAAATATGTGAGCTGCTGTTGATGACTCCTTCAATAAGGAAGTTGCCTTCATCACACCAGCCTTTCTCAACCCTTTTGCTGTCCAGGAAGTCTTGAAAGAATTTTAAGATCTGGAGGAACCCCTGCTAAATACATTTTTATATCGTCACTTCACAGTAAAATCAAATAAAGAGTAAGCTTGCTCTATTCTTCAAAATACATTAAAGTGGTTCTTAAAGTGGAGTTCCACCCTATTTTTATACTTACCTCCATCTTCTCGCTCCGGGTCACCTGTAAAAGAAATGGATAATCGCATATTTTTTTTTTTTTTACTTACCTCGTAGCGAAGAAAAAATACTTACCTTACTTCCTTCTTCCTCCTTCCTCGGCCGCGGCCCGTCGTCACTTCCTGGCTCTGCAATGATTCCTGGGAGCTGAACGTCATAGCTCCCAGGAATCATTGCGCCTGCACCGGCCCCGACGTCCGTTCCGGGTCGCGCGCGTCATCCCCTTCTAAACAGCTTCTGGGCATGCCCAGAAGCTGTAGAGGGATGACACGCGTGACCCGGAAGTGACGTCGGGGCCGGCGCAGAGCATCGTGGGACCAAAGAAGGCGGAAGAAGACGCCGAAGGGGATCTCGCTGGCTTCAAGCTGCCCACATCTGAGATGGCAGCGCTGGACAAGACGTTTGCAAGGTAAGTATTTGTCCTAACAGGTAAGTGCAACCCGGGACAGATCAGGGGCTAGCCATTGTGGAATGCACTAGCCCTGACTGTCCCGGGGGTATTAAAAAAAAAAAAAAAAAAAAATCCAGGGTGGAACTCCGCTTTAAGGCTCAAGGTTTTTTCCCTTTCATGCATTGTATGCATGAAGGGAAAAACCTTCAGTGTGCAGCAGCCCCCCGTCCCTCGCCTCATATACTCACCTGAGCCCAATCCAGCAATTTGCATGAGAGCAGAAGCTCACCTGGGTCTCTCCCTCCTCATTGGCTGAGACACAGCAGTAGTATCCATTTTTAAGCAGCTTGCTATGGGGGAACTTAGCAGGGGGAAGGCGCCAGGAGTATCGGCAGGGGACCCGAGAGAAGGAGCATTGGGGCTGCTCTGTGCTAAACCGTTGCACAGACCATGCAAGTATGACACGTTTGCAATTTGGAAAAAAAATATCTGCACCCTTACAAATGCTTTAATAATGGCTGGAAAGTAACAGATTGTTTTTGTTAGTGGAAAAATGCTCCCTGGTGGTCAGTGGAGACAAGCGCCTTGTGCTGGTGATCAGTGTGGAAGTGAATGACCTTGCTTACAGCAAATGTCAGTGGGAATTGCTTCCTTACATTGATAGTCACTGTAGGTGGGTGATCAATCTGATTGCTCATTGCTCCTATCAACCTCCAGGGAAAGCCTGAGTCCTTCTGATACATGAGCATCAATACTTTCTGAGGTACTGACCTTCAACTTGCATTTCTCACATTCTGACTTTCCTTGTCACATGCTTGTTTTGGGTCAGTGACACAGGACATGCAGTATTATAGACAGGGACTGCAGTATAGCTAGCATTTCACAAGGAGATTAACGTTGTTAGTTTTTGTATTTCTCTCAGCATGTTTTTCCTTGAAGTTGTATTCTTCAAAATATAAACTACTTCACTTTCACAATCTGTTTTTAAGGCCGCAGAATGAAAATGTCTGAGCCCCTCTGCTCTAGATCAGTGGTCTGCAAACTGCTGCCTGCAGCCAGATTCGGCCCTTTGTTTGCTTTTATTTGGCCCTTGGGGCACTATTTCCACCCACTGATAACAACAATGGAGAAATAATTCCCCCCACTAACGCAAATGAAGGGGCACAATTCCTCCCAATGACACCAAGGATGGGGCACGATTCCTCCCAATGACACCAAGGATGGGGCACGATTCCTCCCAATGACACCAAGGATGGGGCACGATTCCTCCCAATGACACCAAGGATGGGGCACGATTCCTCCCAATGACACCAAGGATGGGGCACGATTCCTCACCTGCGACATTCGATTTGCTAAAAACAGACTGATGGGGATTGGCTCCCCTTTCTTCTAGTGGATCGGATCAGATGGCAGTTGGGTGTCAACAGGTGTTGTGTTTACATCCCACCGCCTATAGAGGAGAGCGGCCTGTGTCTGTGTCTGCTCTGCATAAGTGAAGCAGACACTGACCAGCCATTCACCTGCTCGACGGGATCAGTGGACTGACTCCCTGCTGAGCAGGTGGCCTTCTGGTGGAGTCCTCCCTGTTTGAAAGTAGCCTTACAGTGGGTGCTGCAACTGCACTGCAAGGTTCAACTGCTCATTTATGTCTGGTATTGGAAAAGCATTCACCTGATCCTGCCTTCCTTCCTTCCTTCCTGGCAGATGGCGCTCCCTCTTGCCCCAGTGGTGGACTGTCCTTTAGCATCCTCGCATCCAATGCAGGGCTATGGACTCGCCTCAGTCCTGATGATGTCAGAAGAAGGAGCATGGGGGAGAAGAGGTTGCCAGGGACTGGTCTAGCAGTACGGAGGGTCCTGGAAGTAAAAAGGGATTTTCCAAATCCCCTAGACCTAAATAAACCGGTGACCCTTGCAGTGTGGGTGCAGCCCCAGTGCACAAGAGGCGTTTTCAGGGTGACTAGACAAGTGTAAATTCCGTTGTTTTATGTTGGGAATATTGGCACTACGGTTGTGTTTATTGAACTTGGTTGCTGTGCACCTAGATTCTTGATTTTATATGGCCACAATATGAATGAGATTGGTCCAGCTTCAGATTGGCTCAGGCTCCTGTGAATGTACATGGGGGGGGGGGGCACATGTAATATCTTTCTTCACCAGGCACTTTCTTCAGGCTCGTTTACACTTGCTGTTGGTGGTGATAAAAACTGGCAGATAAGCCAGGGTTTTACCAACCCCTGACAGCCCACCCTAAGGCCATTTTTCATCCATCTGTTGACGGGATGAAAAGCGGACATTGATGCATCTCTATGGAAAAACGGATGGTTTTTATAAACTGACCAACGCTCTATTTTTTTTTTTTTTCCGTTAAAAAAAAAATATGGACGAAAAACTGATGTAAACTGACAAATGGTCAGTTTTTCATCCATTTTTGCAATGGTAATGGATGTAAAAAAAGCTGATGACCACTAATGAATACTTCATCGATTTTGACGTGACTGAACTGGTGAAATGAACGGTCCGCATTTGTGTAAAGGGCCTAAAACAGCCCAGCAGCCGGAAAAAGTCCTATACCTGCCGCAGCAAAAACTTTACCCCCCGTTGCATTTGGCGGGCAGTACTGTCGCAGAGTGCCACTCATTCATGTGATGAAAGTGATCTGACACTTTTTTTTTTTTTTTGACCTGTCAAATCATGTCCAATCTCACGCTGAACTGAGGCTTAAACTGGAGAGTGCAAAGTTTGGTGCAGCTGTGCATTGTAGCCAATCAGCTTCTTACTTCAGCTTGTTCAGATAAAGAATAAAGTCACCTTTTGTAACATATTACACCCATATTCAGGGTGTAACATATTAGAACAGACCAGCCCCTCACCTCCCTGATCCCTGCTGTGATAGCTAGCGGGTTCTTCTCCCTCCCAGCTAGCTGTCACAATTTAAAAAAAAAAAAACGTGGCCGAGCGGGGCTCTGCCCGCCCTGCTGGGTCACTGATTGACGGGGCTCTGGGCAATAAAAACTACAAGGTCCAGCAGCCTTTGTGGCCGTCGGGTTTTCAATGAACTACCACGGCCTTGTGGAACGCCATTCTTGCTGTCAGATTGTATCTACTTAGCCTTACGGATGTACAGGCAAACAGATACACTGGCAGATCTGCTGATCAGTGGTGCAATGCTCCAAAATAAATGCATGCACATTTTGTACCTGGAAAACAATGTGCATTTTTTTACGAAAAGTGAACTTCTCCTTTTAACCACTTCTGGACCGGAAGATTTTCCCCCTTAAAGACCAGGCCATTTTTTGCAATTTGGCACTGCGTTATTTTAATGGATAATTGCGCGGTCGTGCGACGCTGTACCTAAATAAAATTGATGTCCTTTTTTCCCCACAAATAGAGCTTTCTTTTGGTGTTATTAGATCACCTGTGCAATTTTTTTTATTTTTTGTGCTATAAACAAAAAAAAAAAAACTTTTCACATTCTGCTATATAACATTCTCAAAAAAAAAAAAAAAAAGAAAAATCAAAATTTTTTTAACATTTTAGGCCAATTTGTTTTCCGCTACATATTTTTGGTAAAAAAAAAATCGCAATAAGGGTATTTTGTTTGGTTTGCGCAAAAGTTATCGCGTCTACAAACTCCGGGAAAGATTTGTCGTTTTTTTGTTTTGTGTTTACTAGTAATGGTGGCGATCTGCGATTTTTAGCCAGACTGCGACATTCTGGTGGACAGATCAGACTGACATTTTTGACTTTTGGGAGGATCAGTGACAATACTACAGTAATCAGTGATAACAATTTGCACTG